>NC_136070.1:46795272-46997772 GCF_964261635.1 Lissotriton helveticus
TGCAATGGAGGCACCGTTGTGCAAGGTTGTCGAAACTGCACAAGCTCAGGCCGAAAGGACAAAATTGCAGCTTCTTGCTTAAATATGGTGATTTTCTGCCCTTTCACTTTGGCGGAGGGCAGCGCAGCAAGTTACCTCACTGCCATATCCTACGCCAAAATGCCATAATGAGGCTACAGAGCCTCAAAAAGTAGCCCCTCAGTTTTTCCCCAAACAATAGCACATGGTATTATGGTGTCAAACTGACCAAAGGCACTAGGGAATCAAAGGTCACCTCAAAAAGAGTAACTTGGGGAGCACAGGCAACAAACATCTCTCACAAAGTGCCCATCAACAAGTGTAAAAAGTCAACAGGATGGGAGCACTGAGCATCTTGACTGTTGAGAATATCATCTGACATAAATATTGAGACATAAATATTGTTTACAAAATGTCACCCCGTTAGGTTATTAATTGAAAATATAAAAATCTAAAACAATATTTTTGTAAATTATATTGAACACACTATCTTTATATGGGGTAATAATTCTGTATAGGATATTCTGAGATATAACCCATGGGCAGCGCCTAATTGTGTCCATCGCATTCTCTTGAACAATCATTAAATGCCAGGCTCAACGAGTACATGCCCAGATTCTTCCATCATATGTCCATGCTCAGCCACCTTAACCTTTTCCGTGCGACCGCGTTTCCCCCTCCGGTGCTGGGCCGTAATAAAAACGGGCGTGGTCATGACGGAACGGTTCCGTCATGAGCACAGCTCAACCGTAGCTCATGACGGAACCGTTCCGTCATGAGCATGGAAGGGGTTAAGCTCACAGTCGGTTAGCCTGTGCATCCCAGGGCCACTGGAATTAGGCGATTGTGCGACCCCGGTAATTTTTGCACAGTTATAGATTTGCTGCATTGGCCACATAATCCATCATCTGCTGCATAATCTGCTGATTTTAACCCAAAAAAACTTGTTTCTAGGTCAAACAGTTCAAAAGTTACTAAAAACTCATCAACACATGTTGCCGCGCTGGGAAAGACCCTTTGCAAAAGTTGGCTGATCACCTTTCTGTTGCTCATTACTATATTTGGGTATTGAACTGGTACTAATGAGGTGCAACCAATGATCAGACAGTGTTAACACGTTTAAAAATGACCAAATAATGAAGTAATACTGTCACTAAACTTGCCGCATTATGCCACATAATTTTCCATAATTTATTCAACCCTGCCGCATAATTTGACCCTCCCCTGCCACATAATTCCAGTGGCCCCTGCCTATGAGTAAGCACAACATTCATGTGCCAACCACAGAGTGATATGTGCCAGTATGGCCAGGGCCGGACTGGGAACCACAACAGGACCAGGCAAAGTGCTCGGCTGGCCCTCCCCGCCCCACTCGAGGGGGTTGAAGGTGCCGCCGAGCTCTTTGCCGGGGCCGGTTTCCGGATGATTTTGGTATAGGGACGATTTTGCAGCTATTCTGCAAAAAGGGCCCTGTAACAAAAATGGCCCTCAGGGGGACAGAACCGGCCCCCATCCGTGCGGCGCACCGGGGGATTGCCCGGTGCCCGCTATGGCCAGTCCGGCCCTGAGTATGGCCACGTCCTTTTCTTGAGGGCACATCAAGCTCCATGGCCACACTTGGAGACACTTCAGCTTGCTGGTGAGAGAGGGTGGCCAGCTGACGCCACCCGGATGCACTATCTAAGAGGCACAGGGTGTATATTGTATACTGAAGCTCACTCGAACCTAAGCCCTGTGCTCGCAAAGCGCACTCGTGCAAATGAGTTTGCAAGCTTGTTATTTTCATTAACTACATTTTTTTTTGGGTTGAAGTAAAGATCAGTGTAAATGCCATTTGAAAGCACAGCTTGAAGTGAAAAGAATAAGAAACAAGAGCCAAAGCCATGGGAAAAAATGAGAAAAACAAAGTATTATTAGCATCTTACACTGCGAAAATAATTAATGAAGAAAATGTTTATTTTTAACTATTTCGTGGAATTGAGTCTGCCCCCCATTCAGCCTTTTTTTTCAGTACAAACTCATTGCAGCCTGGTGCCTCTTAGGAAGTTGTGTAATCCACCCAAAATCCACGTTCTACTTGACATTTTGCATTTATAATTAGAATCATATTTTAATACCCTGTGAACTAATGTCCACACTGCCACTGCGGGCACAGCGGGCACTGTGACAAAGAATATTGTGAGTGCAGTGTAGGGGTGGGCGATAAATCCTGCTCTGCCGGTGGAGTTGGCGAAGTTTCGGCCACTCCACGTCATACATTTATTAATGCAGAGTTCCGGCCGAATTCCGCCATTTGCTGTATGGCTGTTTTTTTTCTCGGGATTGTTTTTGTGCAGAAAAGCATGCTCTATCATGATTTTTAGACGCTAGGAGGGTACCCGGGGAGATTTTCTCAATGCTGTCGGTCACGGACTGTCGTGATCATTCATGGTGAAAAAGCTGCCGCTTGAGTAGAAAATCAACTCGAGCGACAGCAAGGCAACATGGTGCCATTCGCACTGTTTCACAGCGTGAACAAGCTTCCGGTGGTAAAAATCAGCACGGCAGCACGACATGCCGATTTCCACTTGTTTGCAGAGCTAGGTGGGATCTACACAAAATAGTAGGGTTACAATTCGACCTACCTCATGAATATTAATGAGGTATATCACAAAATTGTGACCCACTATAAATATCAGTCATCACGAATGGTGGCCTGCTGTTGTCATCAGACCACCATGTCTGTGATTGCTTTTAAATAAAGCATTTTTTCTTCTTAAAATGCTACCTGGTTTCCTTAAAAGAAATCAAGATGTGTTTAAACAAAAAAAATTAAAAGCATAATTTCTATTTTGGTACTCACTGCCTACTCTTAAAAATATTTTTATCAACTTTCACAAGGGAGATGGGGTACCTTGGGGATGCCTTTCAGGTTGCAAATGGAATACTACCTCTTTTGAGGTGTTGGTAAAATATTAATACATACCACTAAGATTCAGTATTTGGAAAGGACACTCTAAACACGCTCCTTCCACATACAGAATCAGCATTTGGTTGAAAACACAAATTGTGATTCAGTATGTGTATTCAAATAGAAAGTTGGGTTTGATGCATCAGAAACAGCCATTTGACATCCTGCAAATTGTGCCGTTTGAGACTGCAAAAATGCTTAGAACATCTTGTGCATAGTGCTGTAAAATGCACCATTTGAATGCAATTAACACGTGTTCAGGGTGGGTGACGCTTCACAATCCCACAAAGATTTGGACTCACCCTATAGTTCCCTCCAGTTTCCACCACTGCAAATCTCACACTGTGGCAATGTGTTCAATATTGGGCAGATTGCCACATGACACCTGACCTTCTGAACCCAGCCTGGGCCTCATGGGCAATACAGTCTCAGAGCAAAGCTCTCAACGGAGGTCACAGCAGGAGCCGGCCAGGTCCCAGACTGCCCATGAGAGAAGCAAAATTAATTGCATGCATTTTACTACTGCAGTGGCAGCAGTTCATTTGCAAAATTGCAGTGAGCCGACATCACCAGGGTTCCGCTTCATGGTGCAAGCTTCCGGTGGCTGCAATTTACAAAGAGAATTGTTTGCATTTCAGAGGAGAAATGCATGAAATACATGACCACCTAAGTCAATGATCCAATGTCTGCATAGGGTCCAGTGTCCTGAGCCGGATCACTGAAAGAATATCGACTGAAAGAATATCGACTACCCAAAATATCGTTGAGAAAATATCGACAGTCAAAATATCGAGTTTCTATCTACAAACAGGTAAGTACAAAAATATCGAGTACAAAATATCGTTTACAAAAATATCGTTGTAAAAAATATCGACTTTACTAAAAACAATGTTTAATTGCATTAATATAAAAAATTAATTACTAAAATATAATTAACAATACTTAAAATAACTTTTAATAATTAAATAATTAATGAAAGTAAAAAAATAAAAAAAAATTCACCATATTTCTTAAAACATATATATATAGTAACAAAATTTAATTAAATAATAGGCAATATTGTATATGTACCCCAAAAACCCAAAACTGACCCTGAACCCTAAAAATACCCCTTTACCCAAAAACTGAAAACTGACCCTGAACCCTAAAAATACCCCTTTACCCAAAAACTGAAAACTGACCCTGAACCCTTAAAATACCCCTTTACCCAAAAACTGAAAACTGACCCTGAACCCTAAAAATACCCCTTTACCCAAAAACTGAAAACTGACCCTGAACCCTAAAAATACCCCTTTACCCAAAAACTGAAAACTGACCCTGAACCCTAAAAATACCCCTTTACCCAAAAACTGAAAACTGACCCTGAACCCTAAAAATACCCCTTTGCCCAAAAACTGAAAACTGACCCTGAACCCTAAAAATACCCCTTTACCCAAAAACTGAAAACTGACCCTGAACCCTAAAAATACCCCTTTGCCCAAAAACTGAAAACTGACCCTGAACCCTAAAAATACCCCTTAGCCCAAAAACTGAAAACTGACCCTGAACCCTAAAAATACCCCTTTACCCAAAAACTGAAAACTGACCCTGAACCCTAAAAATACCCCTTTACCCAAAAACTGAAAACTGACCCTGAACCCTAAAAATATCCCTTTGCCCAAAAACGGAAAACTGACCCTGAACCCTAAAAATACCCCTTTAATTTAACATAATTAGCAATTAATCAATTAAATTAAAGTAATTACCAATTACATTTTAATTAATTAAAAAATATTTTTTAATTAACAATTATTTAAATATTACTACCAATTATTAAATTTACATATTTAATTAATTATAATTAAATTACTTCCCACCCTATTCCCCTATAAACCCACAACCCGCTCCAGAAAATACATTATTTTAATTTACATAATTAGCAATTAATCAATTAAATTAAATTAATTACCAATTAAATTGTAAATAATTAACATATATTATTTAATTACCAATTAATTAATTATTACTACCAATTAATAAATTTACATATTTAATTTATTATAATTAAATTACTTCCCACCCTATTCCCCTATAAACCCACAACCCGCTACAGAATAAAATTACACAATAATTAAAAAAAATTATTAATTAAAAATATGTATAAAAAATAATGACACTTTTCACATATATTATAACATAAAAACACTATAAATAATTAAATATTATTTAAAAAACTATATTTTTTACTATCTAGATTATATACTTGGATATTTTCACTGTCTATATTATTTACAGTCGATATTACTTCACTTACCTTAAAAACGATATTTTGACTGTCGATATTCTGTCTAGTCGATATTTTCTCCAAACGATATTTAAAACTCGATATTCTTTCCAGTCGATATTTTGGAGTCGATATTATGTCTGTGCACCCCTGAGCCCTGTGGGCGTCAGGTGAGTACACGTACACTGGGATCTAGATTATAGACCGATTTAAGTAACCAGGGCCCAGTTATACGAAGGTTTCGCGATTCAGCAACCAGTAGCCAACTAGTTACTGACCGCTAAAATTGGATTTTCTTATATATATATGAATGTCCATTCTTTCGATAATGTTTAGATACCGTCTAAATACCAAATCGCTAACTTAGCGATTCGAAGTGGCAAATCATTATTAGAGATGACTTAATAGCAGTCTGTTATTTCTATGTATAAAATATTCAAAAATTGTGATTAGTTGCAGAATGATGTCTTTGCATATGCAAATTAGCACCAAATGGAATCTGATGGTAATCAGTTGCAACCTATATAAACAGCCCAAGGAAGCATCAAACCCTTTCACAATAGCTGCTTTGTATGTGATTGTGAGGAGGGTGCGAATGGTGAATGGTCTGCGGAGAATAAGAAGGGGCCATGCACCCTGCCTGAATGGTGGCTGGCCTGGGCCGACTATCTGCTGCTCCATGGCACCCTGAAGTGTGCTCTCCAAGGGCTTGTTGGCTTGCCCCTGTGTGATTGTGGAGGCTTCAGGGACACAAAAGACCTCCCTTGAGGGACCTACACTGTCTCTGTGTTTCACCTAAAGAGCTGTGCCCTCTCAATCATCTACCTTATCTGCTGAATACTGACGGCAGCCTGGTGTGAGTGTGGAATTTAGTATTGTGCCTGGAGACCGGATTACTTTGCAGAGAGCCCACAAACCGTGCCCACATCTAAGGAGTGTGGCCCCTGCATCATAGGGCCTCAGCATGCACAAGCATCTGATTGGTGGTAAGCAGATTCCCCGGTTACAGGACTCAGCGTGGCCCACTTTATAATTCATGCCACATCTCTATCATAAGACACACAGAATAAATGCTCATTGCGTGCGGAGTCCGATTCACAGGTTGTGACCCTCGAGGGTAGGGCACATTCGTCTTAGTGCTTCATTCTACCTCATGTGGTACTACTGAACTTGTGACTGTTTGCGTGGGACCTAATTTTATGCGGTGACTGTCATCATCATGCAACAGACGTTGTGCCCATTCCAAGGAGGTACAGTGAACCCGACTGTAGGTTGATTGCATCTGGATTGTGTGGTGCGACTCATGTCATCACACTCTAGCTGTCTTGCCTCATTTCCAGGGATGTACGACAAATCCAACTTTTGGTTTATTGTGACTGGATCGTCCGGTGCATCTCTGATGTGTATCATCCTGCACCAGACATTGTGCCTCATTTCCAGGGAGCTATGGAGAACCCAACTTGTGATTTATTGTGACCGGTTTATGAGGTGCGACATGAATGAATGCGCATGAGACGTTGTATTCCACTTCCCATGGGTCCGGGACAGATGCACCCCCTATTAACCTAGTGTTCTGTGTGGCCCTAAGTGGAGCAAATCAACTGACCTCTCCTCACCCAGCCCAAAGACTTTGTGTTGCCAGGTAGTATCGCCCAAATCCGGCCTCAGTGATGAGAGTAAGCAACTGTGCTGAGGAACACTTCTGAGTCAATCAAAAAAGGGAGGGAAAGAGGTCAGGATACAGAGGACTCAGCCTCGTATACTCAATCTAACACAGTCCCTCTGTGCTGGGCGGGCAAACTTTCCACTACTCTTTATAGTTAAGGAAAACAGAAGGTTTTCTTAAAATAATCCTCACCCACCAATAGGTCCCTTGGTGGCATGCTTCATCATATGGTTCTTCCCATCCCGCTGCAGGACGGGGCGTGCTGCAACCGACGGAGACGTGGGAGCACTTAGTGAGTTGAACACTATAAAGCAACAAATGGTTTAAGAGTGGGAAGGTCTACTCTAGGGTTAAAAAATACCTGGTTAAATAGGAACTAAATATTTATTCAATCCTCTTGCTGGTATTGTTAAAAATGGGGAAAGGAGAGGCATATGTCTATGTGTTTGTATCTCACGGTCAACATGTTTCAAGCCACTACCCCAAGGCTTTTCATCAGGACCATAACAATGATCCCTAGTACCACCCCTATTAGTGACATCGATTAGGTCTTCTTAATAAGTGTTAAGGAAAACATACATAAAATACGATACCCAATCGGTACTTGTACTTTCTAGATATCTTTTTAGCTGAAATCTGGCCCCATGAGTTCAACTGGGGAAGGGACACTTGAAGTCAAACAGTTGTCAAAGCTACTCCCTTGCCATGCACATGTTGCCTGCCCGCGGTTCTGATGATGAACACTTCTGAGAGCAATCAGAAGCAGGTCAAGAGACTGCGTGAATACCCTGTGGTTTGCCAAACTGGGCTGGTGTCGGAAGGTGAATTGAGGGACCTCCTACTTGAACTGGGACAGCCTCTAGCCTGTTTCTTGTCCACATAAAGGAGGTGAACTTCCTGAGTGTTGGCCAACACCCCATTTGTTGGCTGTTGCCTGGTTACCCTGATAGTTACTCCAGCCTCCTCCCCTGGGCCCCAGAGCGATATAATAAGGGGTGAGGTTTTTTTTACTCTAACCTGTGGGCAGAGTAGCAGTGGGTGAGGGGTAACTGAGAGATGTGCGATGGATTGTGCCAAAGGGTCTGAATTCATATTATCAACTGACCTGCCAAATATAATTTGCGCTGCTTTACGGTTCCAAGTGCATGTGTGTGCGAGTGTGCTTCATGCGGGCCTGACAATTTCCTGTGCACCACGTTACAGTGCTGTGAGTGTGGGAGAGTGTGCTCCATGAGAACAGCCTTCTAATAATAAGTGTTTTTTTACTTTTGTTTCATTGACTAATGAATACTCCAGTATTGGCAACGTATCACGCTGCATAAGGGTGCTGGGGCAGAATAGGATTTTCCCAAGTGTGCACACTACAGATGTCATTTTAACACAGTTGGACCTAGTAAGGCTAGTACTATTTCCAAGTGTGATTTATGCCCAGAAATACATGATGTTCATGTTGTGTTAATTAATGTGTGTGCCAAATACAATCTTTATTTACATATTTACTACGTGTAAACTCTCTTTTGTGGTGCTCAGTGTATTTATTATGTGAGAGTGCTGTGCCAAAGCTTTACACATTAACTCTGTGATAAGCCTGACTGATCAGTGCCAAGCTACCCAAGGGTGAGCGTAGGTTTTACAGTGAGTGTAATCACCCGCCCCTGACGGGAGTGGCAGGTTCTGCCTGGCTTGGGCACCACCTCAGCCAAATTGAAAGTAACAGTTCCATCACCGTATGTGGAGAAGTGTGGCTCAGGGGTTAGAGGCAGCAGACCCGGAAGCTGAGATCGGTCCTGGACCAGGGTTCAATTCCCTGCCTCGGCGGGTCTTGGGCTAAAAATTCCACGGACTCGATAATTCTCGCCCCGGTGCCTCCTCGACTCACGGGTTCACACTCTGCGACTCTGGGCAATAGCTTGCTTAATCTCCACAACGGCCCCTCGCGGCGGGATGCCTGACTTTCACCTTGTGGATACCCTGCTATCTCACAGGGGAATACCAGGAAGGGTTCCCTAAGCAAGCGCCGGGAAACCCACTGCGGGTAGCTGTGCGCTATATAAGCTCAACTACATTTACATTTACATTACTAAGTCGAAAGTAATCTGTTCTCTTCACCTGTTAGCCTCTGGAACTTAACAGGGAGTAATTGTAGTGGAGGTGGTGGTTCACAAAGTGCTGTGTTTATATTAAGGCTGGGTGGAGCTGGCGGAGCAGCACTAAGCGGAGATCCATGGAGTTGGGGACCAACTCCGTGGACCTCCGCTCCCCTCTGCCACCCGCCTCCACCCCACATATAAAAAAATAATTAAAAGTAAAATAAGGAGTAAATAAAAAAGACTTACCTTCACTGCGGCGTCCCCGGGCTGCCGTCCTCCTTTTCCTCGCGTCCCAGGGTGATCTGTGCATACGCGCGCTCCCGCGCATGCTCATTTCTCGCAAGAGATGCGCGGGTGCGTGCACATTCGCAGATCACTCTGAAACGCAAGGAAGAGGAGGATGGCAGCCCGGGGACTCTGCAGTGAAGGTAAGTCTTTTTTATTTACTTCTTAATGTGCTTTTAATTAATTTTGAATAAGGGGGTGGAGGCGGGCCAACTCCACTCCGCCGCAGAGTGTGCAAAGTTTTGCCCATTCCGGGTTCTCCGCGGAACACGGAGTAGGCAAAACTCTGCACACTCCGCGGGTGGAGCGGAGTTCTCCGCCCACGGTTAGTTTATATTTTAAAGGATTGTTTCTGGATGCAATGTTAAAAAAAATAACAATCATAATAATTTCCTTACACACAACAGAACTTACAGCAGACAAAATTACTATCCTATCGTTTTGAAAATTTTTAAGATGTAATTGACTGTAAAGATTGGATTCACGCAGCAACATCTGCAAATAAGTATTTGTTTCCTAATCAAAAAGATACTCACTCTCTAAACACACAGGTTGTGTGTGACCGATTCTCTATTACCACAGACGTTGTTGCACACATGACTTCAACATGTTTACACATGTGGATTTACAGTCGTCTTTCTAGAGGAGCCTTTGATTATGGGTATGGGTATTTGCTTGGTTAAGTGGTTTGATCAATTTTAACACGGCTGGGTGCATTATCAGAAGTGGTGATATTAAATTGTTTTATTTTAGGTGGCCGTGCATTTAGACTTCTCAATGGAAGATTTTGCTTTGCCCATAAAAGTAGTGGTACAGCAAACAAATGATGGATGGAATGCTGACAACGCAAACATTCTCCCCCAGTCAAAAGATCTGGGTTAAATCCATTGTTCTTTTGCCCACTGCGCCACCCCAGCTTGGACCCAGCCATATGCAAATCAGTCTTGACCCTGTGCCTCATGGGAACAGTCCAGACCGAACTGCCATGCCAGGTCCTCCCTGGACCAGAAACAAGCATCCGGGGACCGGTTTCAAGGTATGCCACCCTTCTTCAGCCAGGCTATAAAAGTAGTAGGGCATTGTAGAACAGCCCTGTGGCATACTTTAAAATAATTGTAACATATGCTATTTGGCGTTATATAGCTATTAGAAGGAAACTCCCGGCACTTGATACAGATCCGAACTAGTATACAAAAAAATCCTAATCCACTACCCCATCGACAGCAAGATACTGCAAAGCAAGGAACAGTTTGAGGCGTAGGCATTACTACTCACTATTTTTAAAGCAAGTCTAAAAGGAACAGTCTGTCAACAGTTTTGCTGTTGCAAAACCTAAATGTAACCTTTATTTCAGGCTTTTAATTACTCTTGCAAATATTGTACCAATGTGAGAACAAACTTGACATTGAAAACATTCAAAATTTGTAAGAAAGGGCAAACAAAGTTTAACAAATTTTAGAAACAAAGGGGCATATTATCAACAACTAGCGATATTTATCTCTAAATAAGCTTAGCAACATTTTTTATATCGCCGTGCATCGCCGGATTTTCTCGCAGAGATAACGTGTTATTAGCAACGTTTATCTCCAATGCGATAAACTATCCGGCGATAGCGGCGAAATGTGTGAATATCGCTGGGAATCTAGCGATATTCAGGCATTAACGCCAATAGGGTCTTAACCTGAATATCAAACTCCCATTGGACATACAGTTTAAGAAGTGGTCTGAGCAGGCGTTAGTTTTCGGCGATAGTCGCGTTTATCGCTACGCCTGCGTTGATAATAGGCGATAGTGATGTTAGCGACTGCTTTCAGTCGCTAATTGGTTGGGTACACCCACTTTACATGTCATTAGCGATAAATATCGCTGACATGTAAAGTGGGCCCCAAACCGCTCGCTATCACCTAAAAGCTGTCGCTGATGTTAGCGACAGCTTGCTAATAGGGCGATGAAATTATCACCACTTTGCGGCCGAAAACGGCTGCAAAAGCGGCGATAATTTCATTTCGCCTGCCTTGGTAATATGCCCCAAAATTTCTAATGCTTTCTTCTTTCACTCCCAACACTTCCCTTTTCTGTGACTGCAATATTGGCACTTGTAGAAACATCACCACCTACAGCTTGACTACAAGTGAACTGCACATACATGCCTTCAGTAGCAGAGAGGCTACAGACACATGACGCCTCTTCACTTTCACCACCACCTAATTTACCTGCAGCAGGTATTTGTGTTGTATGAATGTTTTCTTAGGCACTGGTTGCCCGCACAAGGCCACGTGTAACCTGATCTAGTGAACCCATCAATGCATGAGATATATTGATGATGTCTGTGCCTATGTGGGAGACTTTCCTGTTCCGTAAAAGAGCATAAGTAGGGGTGGATGAAAAATTACTCTCCGCTGGCACAGTTCAAAGAGTTTTGTCCACTTCGCGTTCAACTTGCAGCACGGAGTTCTGACAACACTCAGCCACATGGCAGAGTTTTTTCTCGCGTTTGGCCCGCAAACTTGAGTTGTCGAGCACGAGCAAGAATTTGCATCCCCCAGTAAAATTTTCAGACACTAAAATGCCTCCGGGTGAGATTTCACAATGCGGGCGGTCGCGGCAGGTCATGCCTGTTTGCGTTGTGAAAGCTACCGCTCGCGTAGAAAATCTACTAGAGCATCAGAAAGAAGCAGCGCCCTTTGGGACACCTCTTTGTGCCATTAGTGCTGATTTTACAGCTTTGAACACGCTCTTACTGCTAAACATCAGCAGAACAGCAGGATGTACCAAATTCCGTCCGCTCACGGAACTCTGCAGAATCTCACACAGATTTTATATAATGCAGCGGAATTCTGCGGAGCCAAACTCAACGAGTTCCACCCACCCCTAAACATAAATTGTTCACTGCCTCTGTTAAGTGATCACATTTGTATGAAAGTGTTCTTTTCCTCTTCTCAACTGCATAAGTGAGTTTATCTAAAACATCTTTTATGGAATTGATACTTTTGTTAATGGCCACTGTTTAGTAACTTCTTTTTAATTTTATTTTGCAGGTGCTGCAGTAACAACATGGAGCCTCCTAAACAACCAAACAAATCTCACATTTCTGCCCACCATGAGGTGATACACCAGCAGAAGAACTTTCAGTCAAAGTGACGCCACTGTAAAAGCCTCTTGTCCATTTGTCTTTCCTTAAAGCAAGTTGTGGTGTTTCCCTGGGTGTTATGGATACCCCACAGTCTTCGATTAAAGCTGGCTGTCTTGAAACTGTTCTGCATCTTGAAGGCACAGATGGCTCAGTGCCTTGCTCCATGCCACATGGACTCTAAGGAGGTGCCTTTTCATCTGAGACTTGCCCTCTCTGTGTTATATAAACAAAATCTGTTACTGTGCTCATTTCTAAGGAAAACATGTTTTCATTAAAAAAAGTATCAAAGTCCTGACTCTAATCTTTTAAAGTGTTTCTTTTTTACATTTAGGTATGTACATAACATTGTGAAAAAGTCAGACTGTTGTGTATATTTAAAAAAAATGTGCTACACCTCCCATAACGATTCAGAAAAGGGGGTGTGATGGACAGAGCATCTGAGTTAAACAGAACACTCATACCGAGTCAAAAGATCAGGGCTTGATCCATCACCGTTTTTAGCTCACTGCACCATCCCAGTTCAGAACCTGGCTACATGCAAATTAGTCTGTCCCTGGCCCAGTGCATCATGGGAACAGGGCAGACCAAACTACCAAGCCAATTCTTTACTGGAAAGGAAACAAGTTTCCGGGGACCGGTTTCTGGCATTGCAGCCGTCTTCGGCACGGCTTGCTTGAATCCTAATGGTGCAGTGAGCAAGGACTCACATCAGCGCATACCCTGCCACTCCTATAGTGGCCAAAACGATTCAGAAAAGGGGGTGGTGATGGACAGAGCATCTGAGTTAAACAGAACACTCATACCCAGTCAAAAGATCAGGGCTTGATCCATCACCGTTTTTTAGCTCACTGCACCATCCCCCTTGCTCTTATTCAATAGACTTAAATCTGTCAATGAGAATATAGTTGGTTACTATCAGGGAAAGATGTTCCATCTTACAGTGAAGACAATGATTTTTGAGTCTGTATACTGTGGGGGAGATTTGCTCATAGAGCAAAAGACTTAAAATGATAAAAATTCCAAAGTAGACTCCTAGTATGGAAGAAAATAAACTAGAATGTTATATTCCATTTATTGTTACCCTTGCTCTGTAGTTAGCTGATGTTTTTACAAATGATCCAGTTGAACTGTAAAGTGAATGGAATTGTCCTTAATTACATTGATCCCCATAGGGGGGAAATAGTTAGGCAACTGTGTGGATTACCTTCAAATTACCCCATTGAATACGGACTGGAAGATCTTTTGCAGTGCGTGACTTGAGTTTATCAGTCCCAAAATTTTACATTGAGCGCAATTTAGCTTTATTCATGGGAGATTTCGCTTGTCAGATACTAGGGAGTGGCCGAACACGATAGAGTTAAATAGATGCAATAATGCCCCAATAAAGGTTCTTTGTCTAGAATGAGAAAAGGCATACGATTGAGTCAACTGGGTTCTTCTCAATAGAACAGTAGAGAAGTTTGACTTTTCCTGGGAGTCCATCAGGAGGATGGCTTTGACAATCACAAAAATTCTTCTGCAAGGATACTGATGGAGCGAGATAGAAAACAAAATTTTGTTTAAACTCGCAAAGTCACATTTCCATAACATGAATAAAATTATTAATGATTTGTGATATGTCGTGCTAATACAACCTAGATTAAACTTTACACGTGGGGGGACTAACATGTGTGCTCATAAACGTGCATAAATGTTGCATCTTTTTGTTCGTGCAAAATAATAAAATAATTTATTGTTTTCGTTTTTGTCATTACTAACTGCTGCATATTTAAAATAAGCATGTGCTTGTTTTGCTTTTTCTCGTCTGTGTGATGTCATTTCTACTATTCTAGGTGCATATGGGTCTCATAGAAAAACGGAGACTGGTAAATATAAACGCTGCTTTATTTGTTTGCAATGGCTAGGTAACATTTTGATTAATCGGGTGGGCTAATTATTTAGTAAACCATGGGGTGGATACAGAAAATACTTTATTTCTTACATTAATACTTTTCTTGTGTTTGTTTTATACTAGAAATCATAAGTTGCCTGCTTTTGAGGCCTAGCTATTTGAGCCGCAAAATAAAAGCTGATCTATAATTCTGCAGAAAGTCACGAGACGCCCATTCTGAATTAAAACGTTTATTGAAGCTGCATTCACAAAGCAAAAACTGATGAGCTGACATCATTCTGTCGGACATGGCCAAGGTCGAAAGTGAACTTTTTGTCAGTCCTTAACTTGGCATCCGCGGAAGTTGCACCGTAAGACTATGGAAGCTGCGAGGATGACTTAAAACAAAGTTGCAATCGCAGGAAGCCTCTGGCTTCACGTGGAAGAGACAATGGTCTTTGTAAGACATGATTTTGTGGAACTTTTTAAGAATCGGGTGACATGTCACTTGTCACTCTCAGCCAATGGGACGTCGAGTATTTCTGAAAACTTTCCTTTGCTAGTTTAGTTAGCGTAGAAAGGTATAAAAAGTCATGCCCTTAGGGTTGGGCTGGCTGCTGCTTTCTGACTTTCCGATGAGGGTGATGTGCTGCTGGACTTTGCGTAGAGCACGTAAGAATCCTCAAAGAACTTTACTTTAATTTCTGTCTATTTTAGCTCAGTTAGGGAAATAGGTTTTAGAAATGCTAAACTTTATATAATTTCTTTAAACTGATTCAATTGCTTAAATTGTACTTTTCTTATTTCTTACCATCATGCTTGCTTTATTGCAAATAAATTTCATTTATAAGACTTACAACATATATACCATAATTTAGAAAATAAAATCTTACTTTTGACAAACAAGCTGGTCTTGGTTATTTAGAAGTATAGGTTACCTTTAGCTAGATCACGTCGCCTATAGTGGTCATTTAAATGATTGGGTTTTATTCTAATGACAATATTCTTTCTGCAAATGTATAAAATGTTTATAGTTTGTAAATAATGTATATATAGATTTATTTTGACCACCTGATTCAGTAGGCCCAAAATATATCAAGTTCATAGATGGGTCCGTATATAATATAGAAATTTTGTTTATAGGTTATGAAGTTGGGTAGCGTAGTTTATGATATATTTTCTATAGCCCGCTGGATCAATTATCTGGTAGCAGAAATTGATGGTTGCTAAGCGGTAACCAAGGTAACATGTTGGTTGCTAAGGATTGCGTCATGGTATGAAAATAGGATCAATGTTTTAACACTCGTTAAGTTCGTTTTTCGTGCCTATCTGTAAGCTATACCGGTATAGATTGTGTGGCGAGAAATTAGTCACGCAAGCCATCTGTTCGTTTGTAGTGATATCGCCGAATATCACAAGAGGTATCGCCGTGTACCATAGTGTTGTCGCCGAGCAACACAGTTTTAGGGCTAGGTCTGATTCTTGTATAGTGAGGATTTTCTAAGAAATCAAAGCAGCATGAGAATAGGGACAAAGCGCCTTCCATAAAACTCACTGTGATGAGAGTAATAGTTATATCCAAGCTTGAGTGAAGGGTAAAATTTAACGTCGGTGCATGATTATCTATAAACAGGTTAGAGTCCTGTACGGATACATGTTTCATATCTATAAACAGGTGAGAGCCCTGTACGGATAACGTCGTTATTTTGCTAACGGTGCATGATTTCTATAAACAGGTGAGAGTCCTGTACGGATTTCGTGTGTGTTTGAATTTAGGGAATTTTCCGTGTAAAAGTGCGAGTTTGAGTTGTATTTTATGTTCAAGTGGAACTCTTAGAACTTTCACTTCGCGGTGGGTTCAGAGCAAAGCGAGTTCATAATTATACTTGCTTGAAGGGTGGGGTAAGGTTACTCTACTGACAATTGAATATTATCCTTAGTGTGAATAGCGCCGTCTATTCCGAAGTGTGGATACTTGAATGTATGTAAACTATCCTAATTAGTGAAACGAACAGATGTTGTCTTTATAAGTCATTGTTAAGAATTAATTTACACTGAAAAGTGTTCTTAAAATGGCGCTGTGAAAAGATTTTGTGAAGGAGGGGTAAGCGCCAGGAGTGAGAAGCGAGAAACCGCAGCTGCTGTGTACGTCACAGAGCCGCGCTGGGATTGGGTGACCTACGTCACAAGCTGTATTCTGATTGGCTCCTGAGTCTCTGACGGCCTGTGAGCTGATTGGTCCTTAGGAAAATCTCCAAAATTATTGGTCGAGCTGAAAAGTGACGCAGCTCAACTGCCATTAGCTTGTTGGTGTGTTTCGCGCACGGATTGGTTGTTTTGCGGAACATCCCGGAAATATTTTACGAACGATTTTGTGAAATAAATTTTACTTTTGAAAATGAGTTATCATTTTAAACATGTTGAGAAAAAGACAACATTATTTCAGAAATTTAAGAATTTATTTTCACCTGACAAGAAAATCGAAACGCGAGGTGGTAAACTACTTCATAAGTATAAAACACCTGCAGCGTACATGGAAGGTGAATACGGATATCATACTGTCTTATGGTTCGACAGTTGGAAACGTTATACTAAAAACGATGGTGTTTTGGCTTGGCCTGATGATGGTTCATTTAATGTAAGAGTTTTAAGAAACTTACGAGAGAAAATGAATGCTCTTGTTCCAAAACCGAGACCAACTCAATTTGAAGCTTTAGTTGAGTGGGAAGATGAAATGTATCAGTTACAAAGAGAAGCTAGTGGAATTAAAAGACCTTCTAAAAATCCATCATGGAAAAGAGAAACTCATGAAGATAGATTACGAATGTGGAGACAGGGAAACATGAGTGAAGGATTGTATTTAATTCATGAAATGGTAATGGGTTCTCCTACAGGAAAATCTATGGAAAGTGAATCTGAGGATGCAATTATGGAAGAAATATATACAACTGCTAGAAATAAACAGCCTAATCAGCCTTTGAGACCTCCTAGATCATGGTCTACTCCGGTGGTTTCTACTGAAACTTCACCGAGTGCACCTCCAATTAATGAAGCTCCTAAACTTTATCCAAATAATTGTGAAATCACTGAAACTCCTAGAAGACCAGAATTTGAGAATGCTCGAAATGAGGGTAGACATTTTTCAATGACTCCAAGAGCAAGGGAACCTCCAAAAGATTATACAAGAGAAACAAGAAATGTTGAGGATGATGATTATAATGAATACTTAAGGTCTAAAGAAGAATTAATCAAAAGAATGACAAAAGGCATGGAAGCTGTCACAGTTCCAGTAACAATAGGTCCTGTTCAGCCTGTATTTGATCAAAGAAATACAAACAAAACTGGATTAACTATTCCTTTAAATACAGAAATTCAAAAGCCTGCTGAAAAATTTTATTCAGATTTGA
Source organism: Lissotriton helveticus (assembly GCF_964261635.1). NCBI lineage: Eukaryota > Metazoa > Chordata > Amphibia > Caudata > Salamandridae > Lissotriton > Lissotriton helveticus. The sequence goes on from NC_136070.1 coordinate 46,812,955, forward strand.
CAGAATTAAACACTTCTAGATCGAGAATGCCTGATTTAACCTTTAATGAGGATTTATCTCCAAAAACACCAATGGGTGCTATGTCAGATGTAGGAAGTCCTGAAGTCAGGGTAACTACACCAAAGCTTGATGTGGCCAAATTAAAAGCAAATATTGAAGAATTAATAATTGGAACAATTGGCCCAGATAGTTTAAATTACTATCGGGATGATGAACTATTATTCATTTGCAAAAGTATTCAATGGAAAACGAAAAATAAATATGATCAATTAGAGGATCTAGCTGCAGAACTTGAAATCGATGTGAGTAAACAAAAGAATTTTGCAAAACATTACAGATTAGATTTCTCAGAAAGCGACATTGAGAGTTTGAACTCAATGGGAAGAATAGTTCACATTAAAGATTTAATTGTCTATATCAAAAAGCTAGGAGAACTGAACAAATGGAGAGTGAAATGGACTAAAAGGAAGGAAGATGAAAGATTAGAAAGAATGTCAAAACAATTTCCAATGAGAGAAGTTGCAGGTGGAGGATATGTTCATGTCCCATGGTCGAGACAAGACATTCTGTTATTCACAAATGACTTTCCGAAATTAAGAGAGAAACCTGTTGAGTGGTACAGGCAAGTCGATAGATTTATCAAAGTGTCAAAAGTTCTGTGGATTGATTTGGATGGATTTTTTGACATTGTTGTTCCATCTGATCTTTGGACAGAATGTAAAATATCTATTAGTTGGCCAAAAACAGAACCTGAGCGAATCAAAGAAACAGGTGCCCCAAATCCACTTGTAATGGATTTTTATGAGAAAGTAATTGTTTGGATGAAAAACAAAATTCCACCCAAAGAAGTTGATTGGGTTAAAATAGAAAGAACAGAGCAGGAAACAAAAGAATCAGTTCATTCTTTTTATGAAAGACTACTGTTAATCTTTAAACAATACAGTGGTTATGAAAAATTAGATGAGAAAGACATGAGTCATTTTATCTATAGATTTGTTTATGGACTAAAACCTGAAATTGGAGAAATGATCAGAACTAGTATTGTCGGATGGCAAGCACTATCTATTGATGATATTCTGAGAAAAGCAAAATATTGTAGCGATGAATTAGAAGTAAAACAGAAGAAGCTGAAGGAGAAAGCCATGTGGGCACAGGTAAAAGTGGCTGAGCAACAGATTGCCAGCATGGGAAATAAGAACACTAATTTTGTTCAAACTGGAAATACGAACCAGATACAAGGAAAGTTTAAAGGTAATAATTTCCAAAAGAAATTTAGCCCAAAGATAGAAGAGCTGAAACAAAGATTACCTTGTTTTAATTGTGGCGAAATTGGACATTGGAGGGACGAGTGTCCTCATCCTCCTAGAAACTTAAAGAATCCCTTATTGAATCCACAGATGCAGAATGGTGTTAACGTGCAGCAACAGCTACAGATGCAACAGGGGTTAAATGAATTTAATATTCAGCGACAATTACAACAACAGCAACAACAACAGGTGAATAATCGTCAGGACCAGTTGCCACAACCACCTTTTCCGAATTGTGGGGGAGTTCAAAAATATAATCCAAACGTGGGATTTCAGGGATGTGAACAGGTAATAAAACCACAAAAACAGCAAAAACAGCAAAGGGTTCAAATGCAAAATGCTTCACAACAATTTTTATTAACAGAAAGCCAAGACAGTGATTCTGATGATTATTGCTGACGGTGCCCGAGAGAGGAGGAAGAGTGTGTTGTTGGAGCCACTCTTGAGGTTGACCAGTCTGGTCCTTATGTAAACGGGAAAGTTAATGATGTAGACATCACTTTTCTAGTGGACACTGGTGCTACCCGTTCTACTGTTAGATCAGTGGAAATTGAAAACCTACCTCTCTCTGGGGATACCATCCAAGTTGTCGGAGTAAGTAATCAGCAAATTAAAACAGACCTAACTGATCCAGTACCAGTTGAAATTGGAAATTACAGAGATAAACACAGATTTGTGGTTTGTAATAGTAGTCCAGTAAATCTATTAGGTAGAGACATCCTATGTAAAATGAATTGCAGAATATATTGTTCTCCTGAAGGAGTTGAATTACAAACAATGGAGGAAGATGGTTTGTACAGAATGACAATGATGATGATGGAAGCAGAAGAAACAAAATTGTTTCCTGCATTTGAAGAAAAAGATTTACCTGAAGAGCTAAAAGAAACAGTGAAATCTGAAATATGGGATTTTACTGGGAATGAGATGGGTCTGATGAAAAACGTAGATCCTGTTAAAATTGCATTGAAGCAGGGAATAGAATTTCCAAACACTCCACAATATAAAATGAAAACAGAGACAATTGAAGGTATTACACCTGTAATTGAAAAATTAATCAAGCAAGGTGTATTGGAAGAAATGAAGAGTAGCTCTTGTAATTCACCAATTATGGGAGTTAAAAAGGCTAACGGAACATTTAGGATCGTACAAGATTTGAGAAAGGTTAATCAAATTGTTATTCCATGTTGTCCTGTGGTTCCAAATCCAGCAGTGATTCTATTTCAGATTCCGTATGATGCTGAATGGTACACAGTCATTGACCTTTGCAATGCATTCTTTACTGTTCCTCTACACCCAGACAGTTATGAAATCTTTGCTTTCAGATTCCAAGGTAAGACCCTTGGATGGACAAGAATCCCTCAGGGCTATACAGAAAGTCCTTCAATCTTTAACGAACTGTTAAAAAGATCATTAGAAGATTTAGACTTACCAGGTAGGTCTACGTTGGTGCAGTATATTGATGATTTGTTAATAGCTGCTAAGACAAGAGAAAATTGTGTAACAGACACAATAATTCTGTTAAATCGCCTTGCAGAAGAAGGACATAAAGTGTCCCCAGCAAAACTACAGTTTTGCAAACAGGAAGTGAAATATCTTGGTCACAGAATTGCAAAGGGAAAAAGACAAGTAACAATAGAGAGAATAAAAATGATTCAAGCAATGTTACCGCCAAGAACACAAAGACAGGTCAGAATGTTCCTGGGAATGGTAGGTTACTGTCGACAATGGATAAGTGGATTTTCAGTAATTGCGAAACCACTACAAAGACTGACCAAATCAAATGTAAAAGATCCAATTATTCTCAATGATGTTGAGATGGAATCTTTTGAAAACTTGAAAAAGAGCTTATGCCAAGCTCCTGCTTTGGGTATGCCAAATTATGAGAAAGATTTTGAACTGTATTGCAGTGAGAGAGAAGGATGTGCATTATCTGTGTTAATTCAGAGACATGGAAACCTAAAGAAACCTATTGCATATTTCTCTGCAGTTCTTGATCCAATTGCAAAAGCATTACCAGGTTGTTTAAAAGCAGTTGCAGCTACAAGTATCAGTCTTGAACAAAGTGAAGGAATCATTATGGGATTTCCTGTGAAAGTTTTTGTGCCTCATTCAGTTGAAATATTACTGACAAGAGGTAAGACTCAACATTTAACAAGTAGCAGATTGACAAAGTATGAGAAAATCATACTAGGAGCAGATAATGTTTCGATTTCAAGATGTTTGAATCTGAATCCTTCTACATTACTGCCTGATTCTGAAATTGTTGATGACATCGAGACAGAACATGAATGTTTAGATGTCATGGAATTCTGCACAAAACCAAGAAAAGACATCAAAGACAGACCTTTGCCTGAATCGGATTTTGTCTACTTTGTAGATGGCTCATGCTTAAGATCCGAAGGTGGTGTCTTGAAAGCTTCATACTCAGTTTGTACAGTCGAAAACATTAAAGAAGCATCATGTCTTGAAGGAGTTCGTTCAGCTCAAGTGGCTGAATTGATTGCTTTAATTCGTGCATGTGAAATATCAAAAGATATAAGAGTTACCATCATTACTGATAGCCAGTATGGGTACGGAGTTGTGCATGATTATGGACAACTCTGGTCACAGAGAGGATACATGACATCAACAGGATCACCAATTAAAAATGCAGTTTTCATTAGAAGATTAATTGAAGCAATACAATTGCCAAAAGAAATTGCCATAGTCAAGTGTGCAGCACACACTAGAGGGACTGATTATATTTCCAAAGGAAATGCCTTCGCAGATGAAACAGCAAAGTACTGCGCAAGGAAAAATTATTCTTACAATCGGAATAGAAGTACAGAAACTGATTCAAATTCATTAATGCTAACAACTATTGTAGAAACATGGAATGAGATTAGAGATTTACAAAACGAAGCAGATGATGAAGAAAAAGACCAGTGGTTAAGATCAGATTGTAGACAACGTGATGAAGATGGAGTGTGGGTTTACAAAGATGGCAGAGTAGTTTTACCAAATTGCATGATTTCTGACATGGCCAGATTATATCATGGTCCTGCACATTTAGGAAGAGATTCTATGGTCAGACTGTTTAAAGAAACATGGTTCAATACCAAATTTAGAACCATTGCAGAATCTTTTTGTCAAAGGTGTTTATCATGCCAACAAATGAATCCAAACAGAAAATCAGTGGTGGGGACAGGAATAATTGGTCGAGAGGGTGGTCCCTTTACCAGGTTACAAATAGATTTCATTGAAATGCCCTTACACAACTGTTTGAAATATGTACTTGTAATTGTATGCTTGTTCTCAAGGTGGGTAGAGGCTTTTCCTACACGACATTGTGATTCAATTACAGTAGCAAAACTAATGCTCAGAGAAATCATCCCAAGGTACGGTTTTCCAGTCACTATTGAGAGTGATGGAGGAAGCCATTTTGATAATAAACTGTTGAAGTTAATTTGCGAAGCTATGAGTATTGAGCAGAAAATACACTGTGCATACAGACCAGAGGCATCAGGTGTAGTTGAACAAATAAATGGAACTATCAAAAACAGAATTGGAAAAATGTGTCTAGAGACAGGAGTTAAGTGGACTGATGCTCTTCCACTTGTTTTGATGTCAATAAGAAGTACACCAGATAAAAAGACAGGTTTGAGTCCTCATGAAATTTTGATGGGAAGAGTTATGAGGCAAGCTTTTGTACCTGTAGGTAAACTGTTGAGCATAAATGACAGTGCAATTTTGGATTACTGTAAAAGGTTATCTGATATGGTAACTTCTGTGTCTAATCAGGTGGGAACTGAAGCACAATCAAATGACAAAGTTTTGACACATGATCTGAGACCTGGAGACTGGGTCAGAACGAAAGTACATCGGAGGAGGAATTGTCTATCTCCTAGATGGCAGAAACCTAGGCAGGTAATCTTGATCACTACTAATGCTGTAAAGTGCAGAGGATTGAAGCGCTGGATTCATCCAAGTCATACTATTCCAATACCAACTCCTGAGAATTCTGATGTTGAAAGTGATACCACAGATGACTCTGATTCTGAAGCAGAAGACAGAACAGAAGGTGAAGTAATTCCAGATTCTGAAGATCGACAAGAAAGTCGACATCTGGACACTGTGCCAGTAAATGGAAATCTGACAAGAAAAGACTTAGAAATAATTGAAATAAATTCTGAAGGTGAAGAGAATCTGTTAAAAGGAAGGATAACTGAGGATTCGGTTGTCTATATTGAAGACAAAGAAGCTGAACCAAAAGAAGTTTCAGACCAGGAGAGTATCGAAAGGCAGAGAACAAGCTCTGAAGTAAGGAACAAAAATCCGAAATCTGGGAAGCTAGAGGTAATTGAGGAAGAGGAGGAGAACGAATTACCGAGTACCAGTGATGGAAGACAAAGTGAAGTTCCTGAAGGAGTGAAATTGCCGAATAGAGAAGTTCCTGAGTCAATAGAAATTTCAGACTACGAAACTGAAGAAAGTGACGTGGAAGGTGGAAGTGAAAACGGAAAGAAAAGGACTTGGAAATCAGAATCGAATAATTCTGAACCAAAGAAAAAGTACGTGAGAAAAACAGACTTCTGGCCTGGTGGAAGGTTGAGAGTGAGATTAATCAAAAAGCCAATAGAACAAGTTGAAGAAATCAGTAGTCAAAAGAGTCCTGGAAAAGAAGTTGGAGTTGGGAGGAAAATAGAAGTGATATCGAGAAAAGGGAAGAGAATAATTAGACCAAACCAGAAATACAAGTCTCCTGAGTGGACTTACTTAGTAATTCCACCCGTTATTGACATATATGATAGTAGTGAAGAAGAAAACGAAATCCAAGAAATTAGTGACAATGATTGAAGTACAAATTTATTAAATTGGCATAAGGCTGAAGAAATCCTGTTAGTTGACACAAGGTCGAAGAAAACTGTCTAATAGAAGAAAACTTATGTATGACATAAGGTCGAAGAAATCTTGTTTAGGGTTATAAAAGAAAAATATATTTTAAAAGGGGGGTGTATATAAATTTTAAAATTTATTTTTTATTTTATTTTTGAGGCTAAAACTAACCTAAAAATGCCTTACATTAAGGAGAGCACTTCAAAATGCTCTGTTTTTAAAAGATGCTGTAAGATGACTCTGGTGTGTCTGCTCATTTTAGTTCTGCTCTGGTTGGTACTAGCTGTGATTATACCTTTAGAAATGAATAGAGAATTACACAAAGTTAACTTAACAAGCAAAGCTCTGGTTAGCCAAACTAAACATAGTGCATCTGCAAAGGTTATTGATCATCAGCCTAACATTCATCAAGATAAATCAATAGGTGATTTTTCAAGCAATACTTTCACAAAGCTTTTGAGTGAATATGTAAAGGTAATGGATGCAAAGGATTGTTATGTATGCGTTAAGTTACCCGCTTCTGTTTCTGAGGGAGTAACATATAATATGCTTCCTCTCACTTATGCTGTTACATGTAGTGTATTAACTAGTTTATTTTATCAAACTGGTCGTTTAGAATATTATTATTCAAATTATGATGAGATTTTTGCTAATGTTAAAATTGATAATGCTTTAAATAAGCATAAGAAAGCTAAACAATTAAGAGAATATTTCCTTGTTACTAATGAACTCACTTATGAGTATGCTTACAAGAATAATCTAACATGTAAATTAAGTGCTGAAGGGAAGAAATTTCTGAATATGGTTGAGGAGAGAAGAGCAATTTATAAGAGAAATGAATTAGTCAAGCAGACTAAGTCATCATTCTGGCAAAAAGAGGATGAGAAACTAAATGGCAAAATGCTTGAAAATATTGCAATTCACATAGACAAACCTGTTAGTGGAAAGCTTTGCATTAGAAGAGATAACACACTTTTTGATAATTATTTTGTAGGTGCAAGCAACTGTGAAGATACTTATCAGATTATGGGAGGTTGGGGATTTAAAGGTGGAAAAGATCCTATCTTTCCTGGAATTTATTTTGTTTGTGGTGACAAAGCCTACTACAACCTTCCAGACCATTGGTATGGAACTTGTTATGTGGGAATTGTTTTTCCTAAAGTGTTTCATGTTGACAGAGATTCAGAAGGATTATTTAAAATTCATAATTATGTAAATAGAGCTAAAAGAGAAACTTTTACTGAAGTTCTGGGAGATATTTTCCAAGCTGTAATACCTTTTGTTGGTATAACCCTAAATGCAGGGAGAATCAGAAAATTGTCCACTATAGTTGATAGATTATCAACTGACACTGCTGATGGGTTTCAATTAGTGAATGTTGAAGTTATTGCAATTAGATCCATGGTAATTCAAGACCGTCTTGCTTTAGACATACTCCTAGCAAAAGAGGGAGGAGTCTGTGGCATTTTACATGTCCAACATTGCTGTACATATATACCGGATGAAAGTAAAAATATTGAAATGTATATTAAGAATATTACACAAATGCATTCTGAAATAATTCCTTTGGAAGAAGAAGATTTTACTGGGAAACTTTCAAATAGGTTTCAAGCAATTAAAAACTGGTTTCATAATATCGGAAGTTCAATTCTTGGCAAGATTCTGGCACCTTTGATTATAATTATATTTATTTTTATTTTGACTAAAGTAGGTTGTCTGTTGCATAAAAGAAAGAAGCATTTAAGAGAAAAGAAGAGAATTTATAAACTCAGAAAAGAAGAGGAAAGGGAGATTGAGTTGCAGGAGTTACATAGAGAGCGTCATGTTAATTGTAAAGATTATGCTGAAACAGACTTTTAGGTTTACTAATACAATGAATTTGAATCGATTTCTTATAAATTAAATTTACCAAAATTTTGAGTGCTGGTGTGGTGATTTGTTAATCACCAGATGAGGGAGTTGATGGAGCGAGATAGAAAACAAAATTTTGTTTAAACTCGCAAAGTCACATTTCCATAACATGAATAAAATTATTAATGATTTGTGATATGTCGTGCTAATACAACCTAGATTAAACTTTACACGTGGGGGGACTAACATGTGTGCTCATAAACGTGCATAAATGTTGCATCTTTTTGTTCGTGCAAAATAATAAAATAATTTATTGTTTTCGTTTTTGTCATTACTAACTGCTGCATATTTAAAATAAGCATGTGCTTGTTTTGCTTTTTCTCGTCTGTGTGATGTCATTTCTACTATTCTAGGTGCATATGGGTCTCATAGAAAAACGGAGACTGGTAAATATAAACGCTGCTTTATTTGTTTGCAATGGCTAGGTAACATTTTGATTAATCGGGTGGGCTAATTATTTAGTAAACCATGGGGTGGATACAGAAAATACTTTATTTCTTACATTAATACTTTTCTTGTGTTTGTTTTATACTAGAAATCATAAGTTGCCTGCTTTTGAGGCCTAGCTATTTGAGCCGCAAAATAAAAGCTGATCTATAATTCTGCAGAAAGTCACGAGACGCCCATTCTGAATTAAAACGTTTATTGAAGCTGCATTCACAAAGCAAAAACTGATGAGCTGACATCATTCTGTCGGACATGGCCAAGGTCGAAAGTGAACTTTTTGTCAGTCCTTAACTTGGCATCCGCGGAAGTTGCACCGTAAGACTATGGAAGCTGCGAGGATGACTTAAAACAAAGTTGCAATCGCAGGAAGCCTCTGGCTTCACGTGGAAGAGACAATGGTCTTTGTAAGACATGATTTTGTGGAACTTTTTAAGAATCGGGTGACATGTCACTTGTCACTCTCAGCCAATGGGACGTCGAGTATTTCTGAAAACTTTCCTTTGCTAGTTTAGTTAGCGTAGAAAGGTATAAAAAGTCATGCCCTTAGGGTTGGGCTGGCTGCTGCTTTCTGACTTTCCGATGAGGGTGATGTGCTGCTGGACTTTGCGTAGAGCACGTAAGAATCCTCAAAGAACTTTACTTTAATTTCTGTCTATTTTAGCTCAGTTAGGGAAATAGGTTTTAGAAATGCTAAACTTTATATAATTTCTTTAAACTGATTCAATTGCTTAAATTGTACTTTTCTTATTTCTTACCATCATGCTTGCTTTATTGCAAATAAATTTCATTTATAAGACTTACAACATATATACCATAATTTAGAAAATAAAATCTTACTTTTGACAAACAAGCTGGTCTTGGTTATTTAGAAGTATAGGTTACCTTTAGCTAGATCACGTCGCCTATAGTGGTCATTTAAATGATTGGGTTTTATTCTAATGACAATATTCTTTCTGCAAATGTATAAAATGTTTATAGTTTGTAAATAATGTATATATAGATTTATTTTGACCACCTGATTCAGTAGGCCCAAAATATATCAAGTTCATAGATGGGTCCGTATATAATATAGAAATTTTGTTTATAGGTTATGAAGTTGGGTAGCGTAGTTTATGATATATTTTCTATAGCCCGCTGGATCAATACCTACTGAGTTTGTCCTACAGCGTGAAATCCACTACTAACACCTACCTTACAGATGTAACCAGGAGCTATTGGAACAGCAAAGGTATAATCCAAGGAAGCAAAGAATAATAAATATTGTTTTATGCCTCTGATCAACTTTTATTATTTCCAATCTTAAAAATTGCTTGACCGTATAAGAGATCTGGTATTTGTATTGAAGATTTCCAATATTACATTCCTGTTTCCAGTGCTATATTGGAAAGTTTGGGCTAAAATGTGTTGGTACTTCGATAAAGTGCTTAGGCATTAGAGTTGTTGCAGATCGTGGGACATTAGATCAAGCCAACTGCTCAGACAATAGTTTGAAATATAAAGTGGGTTGTGCACACTTCTGATGTGCAAACTGTGCATATTCTATGCAATGACTGTACTATAATGTACATCCTGCTAAGATTAATGTCCTTATTTTTATGTGTCCATTAAAATGATGAAAAGGGACATCTGTACAGTATATATGTTTTTTTAGAGCTTTTAATTGAGGGTGGGAAAGAAATCCTGAATTGTGTGGTCCTACTTGAAATTAGATATTAAAAGGACAGTGGAGGGATTTTTATATTTTGAACAATTTGCAGCAGTTTGTTACCCACCCCACTCACATAGCGGGCCATATTCGCGACACCATCTTTTTTACCTGCCAAGTATCGGTGTCTCATATTATACCCTTAGTCTGGTCTGACTATTCCCTTATTTATTTACTTCAACTGCTCGGCTGGTCGTGGCCCCGAGGACACAGGACTTTTTCAGCTCTACGTATCGAAAACTGGGCCACTGTTTCCCCCTCTGAGTTCAGCCTTGTTTTGGGCAAACATTCTTCTCACATGAGTGGAGACATTTAGGCTGATGCCAGTTTGGTCAAAGAATGGCTAGCAAGGTCAAATGATTGCATTGGACCCATCAAACTGAGAGACACCACCCCCTTAAAACAACAACCGTCTGTTCTATGACTCATGAGGAGTTCAAGAAGCTCCATAAACACTGCAAACAATTAGAAAGTAGCTGGAGGTGCCTGTTCCTCCGAGAGGAAAAATCAAATTACAAAAAGGCTCTAAATATATACACCCTTACAATCAGGAAAGAACAGTCTGACTTTTTCACAGTTCAGATCAATACTTCCCATAATAAACCTGGTGAGGTGTTTAAAATCATCAAATATGTACTCATCCTTACACCCTACTATGGCCACTAACACTGTCCCTCAAGCTTTGTTCCGAAAACTCTTTGACACTAAAATCAAAGCTATCTGTTGTAATCTTCTTTCTCCTTCCCTTGGTACAATCCTTCCCCCCTCCCCTCTCCTTCCCCTTTGGAATGTTCCTTTAGAGTTCACTTTAGAATGTAGGGGAGCATGACAGTTACGGAGAGTGGATGACAGAATAAAGACGTTCTTACCTACATGCCTGAAGTATTTTCTTCTTTTCAACACCATCGTTGAATCCATGGTTCCCACAAACTCCGATACCCTGGACATCAGTGGCCCTAAGACATCCCAGGTGGCTCTACTCTCTCCATTTGCTCCCATTGCACTGGAGGAGTCAGCTCATACTCTCAGAGCCTGTAAATCAGGGTCCCCTGATGACCCTTGCCACCCTCATATTCTTGTTTCCAACTGTGAGGCAATAAACCCTCCATTAAATCAGCTACTAGATCTAGCCATTAGGTCGGCCATGGTTCCTAGAGGATGGAAACAGGTAAGCCTCATCCTCCTACTGAAAAAACCATCGGCAGACAAGTCCAACCTTGACAATTCTCGTTCAATCTCCCTGTTGCCAGCCTTTGCCAAGATACTTGAGAAAAAGTAGAGACAAATGAAATGCCCCAACCTCTCGTATCCTAATAATACAACTATTTCGACAAGACCAAATGTAAATTTATTAGACCTGGTCAGGTACTTTTATTTATACCCATCACTCATATTTTTTATACTTTTTTTAGGAGATCCGTTATTTCCCTCGTAAATTGCCACGCACTGAATGCGCTCACTCGCTGCCTCAACTGTCAGGCTTCCACTGGCTCGTTAATGAAATGAATTCTTAATGTTCAATGTTTCGCGTTAATTGGATGTATCTGTTCATGTATGGTCTTTGTGAAAATTGCTCAGTTTGTTATGTTATGTTGTAACTGTATATCTTCTTTTGCCTAAAAAATAAGATCTCCTAAAAAAAGTATAAAAAATATGAGTGATGGGTATAAATTAAAGTTCCTGACCAGGTCTAATGAATTTACATTTGGTCTTGTTGAAATAGTTGTATTATTAAGATACGAGGGGTTGGGGCATTTCATTTGTCTCTACTTAATATAAACGGTCCAGCCCACCCTCAGTCCCCCCTAAGGACCTAACTCCTTTTTGTGCCAAAGATACTTGAGAAGCTCATTAATAAACAACTATCTGCCGATCTAGAGCAGAACAAATTACTCCATCCTTCTCAGTTGGGCTCTCACTCAGTCTACAGCACCGAGACGACCTTGCTGGAAGAGGCTGATATGATAAAGCTTGCGGTGGATAGGGGTAGTCAGGACTCAGGTGGCACTGATTCCTCCTCGATCTTTTGACACGGTATCGCACACTACACTCCTACATCGTCTGGGGGCCATGGGCATCTGCGGCCCGCACTGACCTGGTTCCACTCTTTTTTAGCTGATAGATCCCAATCTGTTTGGATGAATCCATTCGCCTCAGAACCATGCCCTTGGGCTTTGGGGTCACACAGGGGTCTGCACTGAGCCCCACATTATTAAATGTATATATGACCCCACTGACGGCCTTGATTGAATCATATGAGTACAAATGGTATACTATGCCGATGATACACAATTGCTTCCTATCCTGGATAAAAGCACCCCCAAACCGCAGAGCAACTTCAAAGTCTGCTTGTCTGCAGCTTTCCAATTGATGCATGATAGCTGCCTCCAATGTAACACCAGAAAAAGAGAAATCCTGCTCTTAGGAATTCTACTGCCCAGCTTGGACAGCGACCTCTGTCCAAATGATGTCCCACCGCCTCCTGCCCCCACCACAGTGACTCGCAATCTGGGGTGAAATTTGATAGCACAGCATCCTTTGCCCCCCAGGTGGCCTGTGTGGTAGGCTCCTATTTTGGGCTCTTAAAACTGCTATAAAGTTCATTTACCTTACCCCCATCCACAGCAAAAACAGTGATCCAGGCCCTGATCAACTCACGACTGGACTATGCAAACTCGCTATATTGGGGCTCGCCAGCCTATCTCTTTTAGACACTACAGCTGTTCCAGAACGCTTCTGCTAGGCTTCATCTGCGACTTTCCAGGAGAGTCCACATACAACCTTAGTGAACTCCTTCCATGCTCATGACGAGCTCAGTCCATCATGAGTCACAGTGGAGCTGTGCTCATGACGCGCTGAGCTTCTCATAACGGCCGCAGCCCTCCCACACGCCGTTAATTCCCCGCCTCTGCGGGAGAATTAATCAGTGGGCGGGTCAGTGACGAGCCCAGCTCGTAATGAGCACAGCTCCACTGTGAGTCATGACGAGCTTGGCTCGTCACGAGCACAGCGGCGCTGCAGACCCCCCCCCGATCCGTGGGAATTACCCCCGCAGCGAAGGGGTTAAAAGAACTGCACTGGCTGCCTAACAAGGACCATGTAAGGTTCATAGGGCTAGTTTTGAGACACAGGGCTTTCCATCACACTGGCCCTCAGTATCTCTCCAACAGACTTATTCTGTACCATCCATCCAGATCAGTCTGATCCTTCAATTCCCTGCTTGTGGTGATCCTTCAATTCAAACAGAAAAAGTGGGGTGCCTGTTCATACTCCCACCTGGCTGCAAAGGAGTCGAATGCCCTCCCGACACAGCCGCGTTCCACAGAGGACATCCAGGCCTTTCAACGTTACCTTAAAACCTATCTCTTTGGGTCTGCTTTCTAGAATCCCATATTAGTTGGGATCGGATCTACTGTCAGCACCGGGACACTCATCCAGTAGCTGTTGCACTCTACAAATACCCTAATAATAATAATAATAATAATAATATAATGCTAAAATACATGTGATTTGTACACGTGTCTACATTCTCTCTCAGTGCAAGTGAATAGGAGCAAGACCACGTGATGAAGTAGAAACTGGAAGATAATAACTAACGAGCAGGTGTCAGGATCTTCTTGTGGGAAGAAACGTGCGAAAGCCTTGACAACCTGAGATAAGTAACACGAACATGATCTGACTCCAATGCTTTCTAAAATCCTTGCTTCGTTGTGCCAGCCTCAGAACAACATTTCAGTAAATATGCAATTGTATAATATGAGGTTATACGGCTGCAGTACATTCAAAATACATGTGCATGTGCTAAAATACTAACATTTTGATGGTCTTAAGCTAATATAGCATGATAAGGCACATATACCTTAAGATTTTTATAATGAATATATGTATTTTGGCATATCAATTTTCAATTGAATTTTATTTGTGTTTCATGACCAACTTCACAACATCATATTTAGTTCTTTTATTAGTCTCAAATACAGCTATTTACTTTGTCTCCCTTTGGTGCCTTGGCAGTGCTCAATGCATCATGCTCTGTTGAACACTTCTTTGGAAGCCAATGTACATTAAAAACCCTTCTTATGCATAGCTGCAGTGTACCGCTGCGGTTACTGTTAGACCTGGCCTATTTTTGGTGTGGTTTCCACTTTCTTTTTGCTTTTGACCTCCTGTTTTTGAGTGTATGCTGAACTTCATTTTGGCTGATTTTAGGACTCTGGGCACTTTACCGCTGCTGACCAATTCTAAAGTGCAAGTGCTCTGTGTCTAAAATGTAATGGTATTTGGTTTTTCCACGATTGGCATCTTTGATTTACTAGTCAGTCCCTAGTACAGTGCACCATGTGTGCCCAGGGCCGGTAACTTGAATGCCACTAGTGGGCCTGCAGCACTTATTGTGCCACCCACATGAGCAGACCTTCAAACCTGTCTCAGGCCCGCCACTGCAGAGCCTGTGGGTGTAGTTCTAAACTGTCATTTAGACCTGGCAAGTTCACCTACTTGCCAGGCCCAAACCTTCCCTTATATGTAAGGCACCCCTAAGGTAGGCATTGCATGGCCACGGGCAGGGTTCAGTGTATTTAAAAGGTAGGACATGTACTTGTGAGTTTTACGTGTCCTGGTAGTGAAAAACTGCTACATTTGTTTTTCACCACAGCAAGGCCTATCTCTCCCATAGGTTAACATCTTATGAGTGCATCTTCCAGTTGGGAGCAGTGGCGGCTCCTCTGCAATGGCAGAGGAGCTTCATCCCACTGCCTGGCTCAGAGCCAGCAAATGTAAAATAAACGGATGTTCTTGCATCAGTTCTTTTTACATTTGTCGGCTATTAGCCACAGTGTTGGGGGGGCGTGGCTGAGGCATGGGAGGGGGAGGAGGAGCACTCCACTCCTTAAGTGCTCTTGTGTATGTTTGGCCGGTCGTCTAAAACACATATGCGCACTTAGGTTTTTCCGTCTGAGCTGCATTGGGTAGCCGGGTTGGAGTAACCCCTCAGACTCCCTGGTCTTAGCAGGGTGTCTTTCCTGCCCGCTCAGACCAATCCCCCGTGCTGTCTGTAGACAGAGGGGGGAAGAAGCAGCATGACAAGCCGTGACACTGGAGACGGACAGCAGCAAAAGGTAAGTTTATATTTTTTCAATAGTGTATTTTTCACCCCCCCCCCTCCGTGTGATGCCTCCCGCATGACCCCATCGCCCACCACTCTTTATTTATGGGAGCTGCCGTTAATTGGGAGCAGAAAGAAAATTGCAGTTTAGTGTCTCTTGGTGAAGTTGTTTTTTAAATTGCAGGTATAAAAATGCCACTTTTAGAAAGTTGGAATTTTCTCACTTAACCATTCTGTGCCTCTGCCTGTCCCTAGAATACACGTCTGGGTTGGATGATGGTTGGGCTTTGTTTATTCACTCTAGGCAGTCACACACAAAGGGACCTGAGATGTGCCCTGCATATCCTGATGGCAAATCACCAGGCTTATGAGCCTTCCTGAGCTAGAGTGGTGGGAGGAGCTGGCACTGCCACCTTAATATGGCTGTGCCTGTCCCCACACAAATAACTGCATACCCCCCTGTAGTGTGCCTGGAGCCAGGGCCATGAAGGGCAGGGTATTATGCACTACAAAGAACTTTCTTTGAAGTCTCCCAACTTCAAATGCTAAAATGGGTATAAGTACTGGACCTCTGACACCAAATACTCAGAACACTTTGGGACTGAGGACATTCTGCTAGGCAAAAATGCTGTTGTGCTGCCAGGAGGCACTACCTCTTCGCTGCTTGCTTTGCATGTTGGCCTGCTTCTTGCTCTGGAGTGAGAGTCTGCGTGACTCCTGTATCCGGCCTACGCTCCATCGCGGTCAGACTGAACTTCTGGATTTGTCCTAGTCAAGCGTGACCAGAAAGCCCCAGTTGTAGCTATTGTCTTCTTAGCACTGTATTTTGATTTAATCTTTAAAAATTTATATCTTGACTGCGTATATTGGATTTTTGTTGTTTTTGTCTCATTTTACTCAGACAAATATTGGCTATTCTTCTAAACTGGTGTGGATTACTTTTGTGGTGTTTTCAATGTGTTACTGTGTGTGCACAAATACTTTACACATTGCCTCTGTACATTAGACTGACTGCTCTGTGGCAAGTTATCAGAGGGTCAATTAATCAATCAATCAATCAATCAGGGGTTTATAAAGCACACTACTCACCCGTGAGGGTCTCAAGGTGCTGGGGGGGAGGGCTCCGGATCAGTCAAAGAGCTAGGTCTTGAGGTCCTTCCTGAACATGTGCAGGGTTGTGGAGCGTCTGATGTTCACAGGGAGCTCATACCAGGTCTTGGCTGCCATGTGGGAGAAAGCTCTCCCGCCTGCTATGTTTCTGCGGACGCGGGGACCTCTGCCAGGGCGAGGTCGGCAGAGTGGAGGTTCCTCTTGGGTACGTGGAAGTATACTCTCTCGTTGAGGTATTTGGGTCCGAAGTTGTTGAGGGATTTGTAGGCATGGGTGAGGAGTTTGAAGGTGACCCTCTTCTCGATGGGGAGCCAGTGGAGGCTACGTAGGTGATGGGTCATGTGTTTGTGATTCGGTGTCCCGAGGACGAGTCTCGCTGCAGCATTCCGGATGGTTTGGAGTTTGTGTAGAAGAGTTCTGTTGATTCTGGCGTATAGAGAGTTGCCGTAGTCCAGTCTGCTGGTTATGAATGTGTGGGTGACGGTCCTTCTGCAGTCGGGGGGATCCATTTGAAGGTCTTACGGAGGATGTGCAGGCAGTTGAAACTAGTGGAAGTGACGACGTTGATCTGGCGGTTCATGGAGAGGGAGGAGTCAAGGATGATGCGAGGTTTCGTGCGTGGTCTGTAGGGGTGGGTGGATTTCCTAGGGCGGAGGGCCACCAGGTGTTGTCCCAGGCAGAGGTGCGGGATCCGAGGATGAGGACCTCGGTCTTCTCTGAGTTGAGCTTCAAGCAGCTGTTTTTCATCCAGGCTGCCACGTTCTTCATTCCTTCCTGGAAGCAGAATCTGGTGTCTTCGGTATTCTTCGTGAGTGAGAGGATGAGCTGGGTGTCATCGGCATAGAATACAAAGCTGAGCCCATGCTGTCTGACGATGGCAGCGAGGGGGGCCATGTAGATGTTGAAGAGCGAGGGGCTGAATGATGATCCTTGGGGAACTCCGCAGTTGATATCTGTGGGTTCGAAGAGGAAGGGAGGGAGTCTGATTCTCTGGGTTCTGCCGCAGAGAAAAGATTGGATGCAGTCGAGGGCGGCTCCTTGTATCCCCACGTCGTGGCGTCTGGCTGGGAGCATGCGATGTGAAATGGTGTTGAAGGCTGCGGAGAGGTCTAGAAGGATGAGGGCCGCAGTGTTTCCCTTGTCGAGTAGCATGCAGGTGTCGTCAGAGGCGGCGAGGAGGGCGGTCTTGGTGCTTTGGTTGCTGCGGATTCCAGACTTAGAGGCATCTAGAGGGTGAACACAAGTTAATTTTAAGTGTGTAATACACTTACCCTGACTAGAGTGTTGGTCCCTACTTGGACAGGTTGCATACTTCTGCCAACTAGAGACCCCATATTTAATAGTTACTATTACATGTAGATGAATCTGGCAGAATTGTTCAGGTTGAATTGAAGTTATTCTGAGGTGCTTCGTGCCAGGGAACTAAGCTGACAAACCGATAATTGTCAAAAGAAACATTAATGGCAAGAAAAAACATGAAGTTGCAGACACACGCAATAATGCTAAATATGGATTGCAGACAATTCAAAGATGAGGTTGTTTCCAAGTAAAAGGACTGGCTTTGAGGAATATCTCCTGATCTTTGAGGTTAGTATACTCTCTATCGTGGTGTGGATAAAAGTCAACATTTTATTTAGCAAAGGGTTATAAATGTCAATGTTTAGAAAATGTGTAACACCCATATGGCTTATTTAGTCACTTTTCTGTCATCAAATATAGTTATCAATTACATTATGAGGATAAAGCTCATTTTCATATGTTATGTGTTAATCTTAAGTCTTCAGAGCGTTTTGGAGTGCAGGTTGGTCTAATTGTCCTTTCTGTTTCTCTATTTATTCTAGAAGGCACATTGTCTTCTCGGCTTCTAGCATTTATTAAACTGTCAGAGATGTATTTAAAATGTGTTTTAAATACAGTTCAAGAACCTTTAAGATTATCTCATCAGAAGGTGTAGGGGTTAATAATATATGTTATCAAAAATGGTGCAAGATCAGGAAATACTACAATCCTAGCGGGAAGATATCAACTTTGCCAGATACAAACAAGTGTTGAAATTCTGAGGGTGCTCCTTAATTCCTAGCAGAAGGGCTTGCTTCCTGGAAGGTAGTCCCTGAAAGACTAAAATGAATATAGAATTTTCCTTTATGTCTCTTCCTCGAATGCATCAATGTCTACATATTTTTATCAAAAAACAATGGGCCTGATTAACAAAGGTAACTTACACTTTTGATTGTAAGATTACAATTATGAGTAAGTTTACTACTGTTAGCTATTTACAAATTGCACTTTTGTAGTAACATCCGTTTGTAGTAAATTTCACTTTTGTAGTAACGTTCATTTGCTTGTAAGTACGGGCCTACCCGTGGCCAACCACTGGTACTGCAACACCCTCCCATAGAAAATAATGGAGGTAGGGACATACAACAAAAGAGTAACTTACTACAAAAGTGCAGTTTGTGAATACGGAAAAACCTTCCAATCCAAGATGTTGCAAACTCTATTAATGGGATGTCAGGTCCTGTTGGAGGCATATATAAAGGGGCCTTTATGAGTGGGAAATGCACCTCAATGCATTCCAAACCCTGATTATTTTAGCTTGTAATCTTCACCCCATGATATTATTTTTGTCCCTGATTTTTGCATGAAGCAAGTTCAAGCATTCTGTTTCTGGGATCTTCTCTCGGCATGACCTGGCTTTTTTCTCCATCATGATGTCAGGAGGAGTTTTGTGCCTTGCAGAGTCAATCAAGTTTTACCCAATTGCTAAAGCAGTTTGTCTTCTTTGTGTGGTTTTCCTCCTAATTGTGACCCTCTAAAGGAGACCCTTGACACCTTACATGTATATTCTTTAGTGCAGGGTTGCACTGGCTATTGGCAGGAGTGACATTTTCTGGGGAAATCACCGAGTGTGCTCAACAGCCATTCTCGGAGTCAAAACTCGGCAAAGGCCCTGGTGTCAGAGGAGCTGAAACACAGTGTCCTAAAGGTCTCGGTTGAGTAACTCTATTGCTCATTTTTCTCTGTTGCTAGCCATTGCACAGATGTGCCTCGTGCAATACATTTACCTTGAAATCTACCCCAGAGGCACTGGATAACTCTTCATTCTTACAGTGGTGTTCATTAGCAGCTCCCTAACATATAGTAAACCGTAATTTTAGACCCAACTCATTGCTACCAGCACCCGCAAAGAGCCTAGGTAATCTGGTTTATCGCAAACTGTCTTCCTTCGCAGAAGCAAATTATTTGTTGCATAGCATGCAATCTGGCTTCTGTGCAGGTCATAGCACAGAGACCGCTCTACTGGAAGTGTCTGAAACTGTTAGAGAGTCTCTGGATGGTGGTGCCTTCGCCCTGGTAGTGCTGCTTGGTCTATCAGTAGCATTCGACACGTTAACACATTCTACCTTGTTGAATAGACTAAGCCATGTTGGCTTTCAGAGCATGGTGCTATCTTGGATAAATCTATTTTCGAAGATCGATACCAACGGGTCTTCCTTCGTCCATATTCATATTTGCCCATAGCTTTGGTTTGCAGGGTGCCACAGGGCTCTGCTCTCAGCCGCTGCTTTTCAACCTATACTAGGCCCCTTTTGCTACCCTTATTGAACCCTGGGGAGTGAAGGCTGTCTCGTATGCAGATGATACCCAGCGTTTGTTTTCGTTTAGAGAACATTCAGAAGCAGCTTTTTACAATTTCAAAGAGTGTTTAAAAGATATCTCAAAATGGATGGACATCAACTTTTTGAAACTAAACGCGGACAAAACTGAGGTGTTCTTTTTCAGTCAGATGGATCCCCCTCCTTCTAGCCTTTGGTGGCCCTCCGAATTGAATCCACCACCGACACCGGTTATTTCAGCCAGAAATTTAGGAATTATGTTTGATTCTGACCTTTCCTTTGCATCCCAAATTTGTTAGATATCATCATCCTTCTTTTTGAAGCTAAGATCTGTCAGAAAGCTATTGCGTTTTCTTCCAGAGGAGACCCGCAAGATCATAATCCATGTGTTGGTGATATCGCATTTGGATTACGCTAACAGCGGATGTATGACATTACAACGCATGCTTTTACATCGCATGCTTTTACAACGCGGTTTTTACAACGCATACCATTACAACGCATAGTGCTTTTAGGTGCTGGATAGTGAATTGTTTGATTTACTATTCCAACTCCAGTCCCCGTGGATAGTAGGGAAGGTGTTCGATAGTACATTAAACACATTCCCTATCCTAGAGCGCCCCCCAGCGCAATGCGTTGTAATGGTTTGCGTTGTAAAAGTTCCGTCGTAAAGGCACTGCGTGGTAAAAGTTGCGTTGTAAAGGTTGTTCCCCGCTAACAGCTTATATCTGGGCTTCAAGCTTTCTTGATCCATTGACTGCACATTATACATTCTGAACATGATACAGAATGCGGCAGCCAGGCTGAATCATCGGGTCTCCTTTCGTCATCACAGCTCCCCTCATTTCAAGATGCTCCTTTGGCTTCCGGTTGCAAAGATGGTCGATTTTAAATCTCTGACATTTGTATTCAGAGCCGTAAGGGGCATAGTTCCACATTATTTTAGGATTAAGCTTAGCCTGCACCATCAGGTGCGAGCCCTGAGATCTAACCTCCTGAGACTCCTGCGCATCGCGAGGTTTGATAAGGTTCGCCGAGGAGGCAGGTCTTTCTCAGTATGGACAGCCAGACTGTGGAACTCCCTGCCCATTTATGTTTGCATGGCTGAGTCTGAACACTGTTTCAGGAAAGATTTTAAAACCTGGCTCTTCAATCAACCGTAAACAGTAATGGCCGATCCTGTTCTTCAGTCTTGCTCTGAGCTCCCGGATGCCTCTGCTGAGGTAGCTGCGCACTGTACAAATGTCTTTTGTTTTTTTTGATTGATAGTCACCAGGGTCGACTAAGAATTAGATGGTGAAACAAAATCCTCCAATTTGTAGAAGCGGAGCTAACTCCAGAGGAGATTCCGTCGACACTTTCTGATCCATGGAGGAGATTCTACCGAAGGATTCTGCACTTGGTTCTCCAATCAGCTGATTTTCTATTTCCACCCAATGATAAGCAGACTTGAATCCAAATGACACTGCCTGTGCAGGGGTGCGTGCTGGGAGAATATGCCCGGTTATACTATATGCAGGAGTGAATCAGGCTCGCAACGCCCATAGGGCTGAAAGGATTTCAACGCCCTCTACCCCCCCACCCCCCGTCCTGTGTCTCAGCCCGGGCTGCTGCAGCTCGAGCTTCTGTGGGCTCGGCTGGGCTGTGTCTGGAGTCTTATCTCCGGCACGCCCGAGTTTTTCACAGGTCTTGAAAGACCATTTGCATATTTACATACCTTTGTAAAATGGTTACCGAGGCTTTGTTTTTTTTCCAGTTCCTGTACCCCCTAGGCCCCCACTTTGCCTATTACTTACATTTGTATTTTACATTTACTGCTATAGTGTGATAATGCATTTCATGAAAAGGAATATAAAGCAGGGTTGCCAGAAGAAACATTGCAGCCATTTGTTGTTTAAAGAGCCTGTGAAGGCCTCGTCTTAACAATGATAGGGGTATAAACAAAGTAGTATGTATTCATTTGTAATGTGACTTTTTTGTCTTTGTTCCCTTTAATTATCAGTCATAGATCATTCAGGCAGCAGCCATAGAACACAATTAAAAGTGCTTTCTATTTATATTTTCTGTTCCAAGTATTCACAGATAAGTGCTGAAAATAGGCTTTAGGTGACTGCTTATTTTTGTTCAGCCTGGGACATCAATATTATGAGCTGGCAACCCTAATCGCAAGACTGGAAGTTTGTTGCAAGATGAACACATGATTTATTTCCTCCACTCTCGATCCATGAACAGGGCCAGACTGGGAATGCAAACCAGCCTTGGACCGGCCACTGGGGGGTATGGGGTGCGAGTGAAAAACAATGAAGCAGCTTTTGATACAGGGGCCGATATTGCAGCACTGCTGCAAAGCCGCCCCCCACCGGTCCAAAACCGGTCCCCATTCTTCCGGCCCACTAACAAAACGCCCGGTGCGGCCAATCCAGCTCTGACCATGAATATTGCCATAATAGCAATAGTTTAATTTATATCAGAAACCCTACACCAGCCCTCAATAGCATGCTGAGTTACATCAATTGTCTTGGAATGCCCCTGCATTCAGACAACACACTCTTCATTCTCGGCCTTTACTTTCACACTCACCCAGCACTCACAGCAATCACAATGCACTCACACTGATCACCATGCACTCACACCGCTCACCCTCCACTCACAGTGACTACACTGCACTTAAGCCACTTGTCATGAACTCACACCGTTCTCCCTCCACTTACTCTGCGGCCACATGAGCACACCGCTCACTCTGCACTCACAGTGATCACTCTGCACTCACAATACACTTACGCTATTCATCCTGTACCTCACCCTGCAGTCACACAAGCACACTACTCACCCTGCTCATGTGACACTTCACTCACCTGTATCCCTCACTGCTCACTCTGCAATCTCACTCGAAGAAGCCCATCACTAATCCATACATTCATTCGTCCCACTCTTCACTTACATCCACACCCAAATTCATATGGTCACCTCAGTCACCCTGCAGTCACTCCTCTCACCCTACTCTCACACTTGCATCACTCACCGTGCACTCACATGGGCACTCCTTTCACCCACACAGAGCAGAGGGTTAATGTGCCTGCTAAAAAGAATGTGCACCATGCAGATCACAGAACTAAGTGTGAGTAAACTATGAGTAGCGCTATAAAAAAAAAATGTTTGTCAGAAAGGGGCTATAGAGAGATGAGGTGTATTGTTGGCGAGTGGTAGTGAGGGATTTCATGGAGGAGGAAATGGGGGTGGGGTGCCAAAAAAGACTGTTGCACCATGCGCAACCAGTGCTAGAGCGAGCCCTTGCTGGGATTCTTAGTCCCCCCCACCTCCGAAGTTCGGGTCTAGTTGCGTCCATGGTGTGAATTGTAACAGTTTGCTCCTGCACTGAGGACTGAGCATTAATGAAAGACAGAGCTGTCGTCTGAAATCGCAGCTCCCCCTTTCATTGGAGGCGTACCCGCCTCGGTTTGAAAAGACGCCAGGGATTACCCTGCAGAGATCATGATATTACTGCACTGGCCTGTGGGGGAAGCCGATGTGTCTCCCTGAGTCCTCCTCTCCAGGAGCTCCCTCAGGAGGGAGTGCATTGACTGTTCGCAACACTATGGGGCTCATTAGGATGACGGGCGGACTTTGTCCGCCCGTTATCCTACCGGTGAATGGGACCACCCGCCATAAGGGAGGGGGTCCCGTTGTACACATTAGGATGCGCCCGCATGCATTTTTAGCATTGCGGCGGGTGGTGCTTTCAGCACCGCCCGCCGCAATACTAAAAATGCACGTTGTGCATTGAAATGCAGGGGGGTACCATAGGTACCCCCCATGTGCACCCCCCACCTCCCCCCCCCTGGAGTCCCTGGCGGCCAGCAATGGACCCCCGCAGGGGGACTCCGCATGCCTTTCTGTGGCAGCATTGCTGCCACGGAAAGGCATTTACAAATGCCCATCCTAATATGGCTGGCGGTGTCTGATAGACACCGCCACCATAAACAACACTTTTCCGCCCCTGTCGCAAGGCGACCGGGCGGAAAAGCGGCGGACGGTCTTTTTCGTCCGCCGCGATCCCCCCCGCCATAGTAATATGGCGGGGGGGACAAGGGTGGCGGGCGGGCTAGGATGTCGGGCAGATCGCCACCGCCTGCATGGCGGTGGTGATCCGCCCGACATCCTAATGGGCCCCTAAATTTGCAAACAATCCGTGTGCCTCCTGAAGGCCTCTGGTCATCGATAAAAGAGGAATGAGGTGGAATCAAGTGAAAGAAGCACGAGGTGGAATCAAGACTATGCTGCCTTGGAATGTGGCACCCCTGACATCTAATAGCATCGGTTATGATCACAACTTTGGGCACCAGCACTTTTTTTGCATGCAAATTAAGCACTGGGGCCACGCCTCCATGCAAATGAGAGGAGATGCCTTATAATGGCACTCGTGCATATCTGCCACCCAAGAGGGCATACAAGCTTCTGCAGAACCTTCTGTAATATCAAAGCGGGCCAGGGCACACAGCAAGCACTGTGAATGCACTTAAACCTCGGGTGACAAGTGGCACTACACTATAGCCCAGCTCAGTGGAACTGTTCATAGAAGCCTGGCAAACATGACGCGCTTCTTTGGCAACTTTACCAGGAGGCCTAATAGGATTATATTATTCAGAATTTTAGTGCCCAAGTTTGGCACCCTTGGGAGTTGCCCTTCGGAGTTAGTTTCGTTCCAGCGCCCTGAAGCCTTTAAATGCTCGGATATTATTGCAACAACCATGTCAGACTCGAAATGCCACCGTCTCTTGAAACATTTATTAGCACCTAACATTTGGCGGAGTGAAAAGATCAGCATCCGACGGCACCCGCGTGTCTTTGTTGCCAAGATACTGTTGAGGGGGTTGCAGCCCTCCAGGCAACGGAGAAAGTCTGAAGTCGAAACAACCCCCCGGGCGCCGAGGGATGACACCTGTGACGCACGTGACAGGCCCGCGTGCGCCAAGGGATGACACCCGTGACGTGCGTGACAGGCCCGCGTGTGCCCAGAGGGTTCACGCGCACATTAAAGGTACAAAGGACAAACGATGTATTTTTTATCCTTTGCGGTGGCGTGACATGTTCGAGGAGCGGGTACAGACAGTGCATCTCAAGAAGCACTCTTGACAGGTATGTAATTAATTATTAAACATTATCACTTCGATGCAACAAGCAGGGGCACCCCTCCCTCCAAAAGGAGCACTTCTTGAGAAAATAGGTAAAAATAAAAAAGGCCTTCGGGGCTGTTTGTACTAATAAAGTCTGTTTCTAAATGTGACCAGATCTGTTTATGGCTCTCTAGGGGCCAGATGTAGGTAGCCAAATACCGGTCAGTAACTGCCGAAAATTGGTAATTTCGGCCGTTACCGACCGGTATTTGGACATTGAGATGTAGGGCACACAAAAAAATACCGAATCGGAATATTCTCCGAATCGTTAGAATAACCGAATCGGTAGAATTACCGAGTCGGTAAAAATACCGAGTCGGTAAAAATTCAGAATCGGTAGGTTTTCCAAATCGGAAAACATTCCAAATCGGTAAATTTACCGAATCGGAAAATGAGAAATAGAAAAATAAGACTTTTGAGATGTAGGTGACCCTTAAAAAAAAGAATTTGCTACAAATTCGGTATTTAAGAGTCGGTAATTAGCATGGATTGAAAGCAGGTGGTAACAAGGTGCAGGCTATAAAATAGGGTCCCAAAATGCAACAGTGTTACCAGAATTGCGGCATTCTACGTCATAGCGAGGCGGCTACGGCTACAGGCTGCAGGAGAGAGGGAATGGAGAAGGGAGGAGCAGGTCTACAGGCAGAGGATCATACTCTTCCAACTGACTGAGCCAGGGATCCTGCAAAGGTACAGGCTGCACCCAGAAACCTTCCTGGATCTGATGAGGGACCTGCACCCACTCCTGGAGCACCCTAAAACAAGGGCAAACGCCATACGACCCCACGTACAGGTTCTATGTAGCTTACACCTGCTGGCATCTGGCAGTTACCAGAGTGTTGTTGCTGCGGTAGGTGGGATGTCCCAGAGCTGCCTGTCCCGCTTCTTCAGGAAGTACCTGGATGCCATGATGGAAAGAATGGAGCATCACATCCGCTTCCTGGACACTGATGCAGACCTGCTCAGGACCAAGACTGACTTCTACCTAATGGCAAATTTTCCGCACATGATTGGCTGCATTGATGGGACCCACATCCCAATATGCCCACCTGCTGCCACTGAGCACATTTACTAGAACCGGAAGTCATCTCATGCAATAAATGTAGAAGTGATCTGTGATGCCAAGTACATGATCACAGACATAGTTGCCAGGTACCCGGGAAGCACCCACGACTCCTACATCTTCCAAAACAGTGGGATATACACCCACCTGACAGCAGGGGAATTTGGCGAAGGATACCTGCTAGGTAAATTACTGTGTGACACTCCCTTGATAGATAATGCAGAAATATGTAAATGTGTGCCTGTGAGTAATTGTTTTCTCATTTCACATTAGGGGATAGTGCTTATGCCCTCCGTTCCTTCGTCCTGACACCCTACATCAACCCCACGACCCCCAGCCAGAGACGATACAATGTTGCCCATAAATCAACCTGGAACATCGTTGAGCACACCTTTGGCCTTCTGAAGAGCAGGTTCCGCTGCCTCCACAAAAGTGGAGGGGCACGGCAGTACTCACCACTCATATGCTGTAAGATCATTGCAACTTGTGCCATGTCGCACAACCTCGCTACTAAGAAGGGCACTGAGGTGGAATTGAGCGACTATGAAGACCATGATGATGACCAGGCACTACCTGCAGCCAACACAGTAGGAGTACCAACACCGACAGACGGCAGACAGAGACGGGCAGAGATCACACACAACTACTTTTGAGTAAGTAGAGATACACAGCAAGGGTTTAAATGCAGTAAACGTAGTTTATTTGGCACTACGGTTCATTCATAAAGACATATTTTTTACATCCTAAGTGCGCCTAGCACAACTGTGCGGACAGGGGTTACCTCACCCTCACATGTCCACTCAAATTGCCTGCCTTACTGCCTGCGCCCATGCACTGCACTGCGTGATGCCTGTGGTTGGGCATGATCATTGTCTGCTGTGCCAGCGCCTGTAGTCTGGCGTCTGCTGCTCCTCCGTATTTCTGGGATAGGGGTGCTGCTCCTGGTACTGGTGTTGTCTGTGTCCCCTAAACCTTCCATTCCTGTGGTGGCTGACTGGTTAGTCAGCAGCACTTCCATTGCTGTAGTGACTCGCCCC
Organism: Lissotriton helveticus; assembly: GCF_964261635.1. NCBI lineage: Eukaryota > Metazoa > Chordata > Amphibia > Caudata > Salamandridae > Lissotriton > Lissotriton helveticus. The sequence goes on from NC_136070.1 coordinate 46,840,305, forward strand.
ATCTCCCTTGTTAGGTCTGTGCAGCAGTGCACCAGCCCTTCCGGCATAGTAAGAGACCGGCGACACAGCAGTGAAGTCGCTGTTGCAAGACGGTGCATGCCCCTTGTCTGCTGTTGCATATACTGCTTCTCCCTGCGCCTCTGGGTGTGGTCCTCGTGTAGTTCATCACAAAGTGACATCACACACTGTGACATATCCCTGACCCCATCGGCCATGTCCCTCATGCTGTCCGCCATTGATGTTATCCCCCGGTTCATGTTGTCAAAGTTTTTATTCATATGGCACATGTCTGTGCACTGCACTAATAGCTTTCGCCTGCAGGCGCTGAACCTTGACCATTGTTGTCTCGAGGCCACGGAAGACACCCTCATCATGGCCAGTGGAGCCTGCCTCCCGGAACCTACGGCGTCTTGTGCCTCCAGTAACAGTGACAGGAGTGGATGGAGGACCAGCTGAATTTGCTGCCATTGACTCTGTTGGTATTTCACCCTCCCTTTCCTCATCAGAGGATGTTTGTAAGATTCTCTGCGGGGGAACGTCATGCCTCCTGGGCCTGTAAATTTCTGACACCTCCGAGTCTGCTGGTGTTGCAAGATGTTGAGGCACATGTTGTGGTGAGTCAAAGAGCAGAGGAGATGATGGCAGTTGCATGGTGGCTGCCTCTGCTGTGGCAGATGCTTGTGTGCAGGATGCTGGAGGTGTTGCTGTGCTGGGCACTGCATCCCTGGCTGCTTCCTCACTCCTCTCCCTTTGGGGTGGCCTTTTCTCCCTCTTCTGCATTGTCATGCGCGAAGTCTCTCCTGTGGACAGATATGGACAGTGGCTTAGTTGTGCTTTCACCGTGTATTCCTATAATAAATCACATTTATTTTGCACTATTTCCTGGTCCTCCCCTTTCTCTATTTGTATTGTGTGGCATGCCTAACATTCTTGCATGTTGCCTGGTCTGAAGTGAATACTTAAAACTACAACTACCATCATGCATTGCAGGTGGATACTAAAGCCTGTACTGGAGTACCTCAACACACAGTCACATTAGGGGAGGGAGACAGGCAGGGGTGGGGAATGATGGACATGTCCCTTACCTTTCTTTGATGCAGCTCGGGCTGAGCTGTCTGCATCACCAATTCCTACAACGCACTCTGGCTCCACTGTGGACTCTACGAGCTCTTCAAGATCCGTGAGAGCAGGTGCCCTGTTCTTTCCACCACCAGTTGCATTGGCCTCTTTGCTTCTTGCTGCCAATTTCTTTTTGGTTATGATCCTCAGATCGTACCATCTCTTCTTCAGATCGTCCACTTCCCTGGTTGTCACTCCGATTGCATTTACTTTCGACTGGATCCCCAGCCAGGTGTTCCTCTTCACAGCCTCTGCTACCTGCAGAGACTGCTTTCCAAAGATTTTGGGGTAGTGCTTGACAACCTCCTCCACCAGCACCTGGAGTTCACCTGTGCTGAACTTCATCTTCCTCTTCCTCTCTGCACCTTCCCTCTGGGTGTCCTGGGATTCCATTTCTTAGTCCTGCACAGCTCAGCTAAACAACAGCCTGTCTGTGTGTAACTGCTCTCCTGGGTGATCAGTTACTCTGCACCTGCTTGGGTGTGGCCACTTCCTGGTTGTGGGGTGGGGTGGATGCACTGGATTGGTTGCTTGCTCTGTTGGTTGGCTGAGGGGCGGGGTGGAAGCAACTGATTGGTTGATGGCTCAACTGCTTGCTTTTTTGTATCCCCGAGTCGGTATTTACCGATTCGGTATTTACCGAATCGGTAAATACCGATTCGGTAACTCCCATTCATTCCTATGGGCATCCAGGCCCATAGGAATGAATGGGAGTTACCGAATCGGTATTTACAGATTCGGTAAATACCGAATCGGTAAATACCGAATCGGGGATTCCGATTTTTACCGATTCGGTATTTTTTACCGATTTTTTACCTACATCTCATTTACCTTTTCTAAAATACCGATTCGGTAAAATTCGGTATTTTAGAATCGGTAAAAATTATTTACCTGCATCTGGCCCTAAATCTTTGTGATGCCATTGCCTGAAAAATCGCCATTTTGAAAGTGATAGTGATGTCACGCATGAAAATGTTCCTTTCTGTCACAAATAGAAAAATCTATGCAGTTGCAATAATGTTTATGATGTCACTGGCAGATAATCCGGCATTCTAATAATGTTTGTGATGTCACTGGCAGATAATCCGGCATTCTAATACTATTTGTGATGTCGAGCAAAAAGAATGTGCCATTGTGATGGCACGTAGAGAGAACTTGCAATTCCAATGATGTTTAACATGCACTCAATATACAATTGTAATAACATTTGTGATGTCTTAGACAGAGAAAGAGTCATTACAACAAGTTTTATGATGCCATAGATAGGGGATTTGCAAATACAGTAATGCTTTTGATGTGGTACAGACAGTCTACTGAAGTTTATAATGTGACATTCATCGAAACATTCAGTGTTATAAAGTGTGTGATGGCACATACAAGGGGTGCCTTGTTGTTGTGAATTGTGTGATGGCACAGATAGGGGTTGTGCATTTTTTTATAAAGTGTGTGATGGCACAAACCAGTGCTGTGCCATTGTTGTGAAGTGTGTGATGGCAAAAGTGTGTGAAGGCACAGATGGCATTGTGCCATTGTTGTAATGTGTGTGATGGCACAGAAAGGGGCAGTGCTGTTGTAAAATGTGTGCTATCCCATTGCTGTAACATATGTGATGGCGCAGACAGGTGTTGCCCCACTGTTGTGAAGTGTGTGATGGCATAGACAGGGGTTGTGCCTTTGGTATAAAGTGTGTGATGGCACAGACCAGTGATGTACCCTTGTTTTAAAGTGTGTGATGGTACAGGCAGATGCTGTCCCATTGTTGTGAAGCGTGTGATGGCACACATAGGAGTTGTGCCTTTGTCATAAAGTGTGTGACAGCACAGACCAGTGCTGTCCCATTATTGTGAAGTGTGTGATGGCACAGGTAGGGGTTGTGCTTTTTTCATAAAGTGTGTGATGGCACAAACCAGTGCTGTGCCATTGTTGTGAAGTGTGTGATGGCACGGAAAGGGGCAGTGCTGTTGTTGTAAAGTGTGGCTGTGCCACTGTTGTAAAGTGTATGATCATTCATCAAAAGAGAGGGATGAGGAATTCTTGTCCCGTTCAGTTCCCCAAGGACAATATCTTAGTAATCAGTGAGAAAAGGACACTTGTATCTACAAAAACCATTGGTTCTCTTTGACAACCCTCATAGACGCTGAAGATTGTAACGATGCGGTATATTTGTTTTTCCGCCCCTCATCTAGCGTCATGGCATAGTCATTGGGTGGTCAAAGGTAAAGTATGCCTGCCTCACCCGAGGCACCTCTGGAGAGTGTAGAAGTGTCCAGAGATCAAAATGACATCTCCAGATGGAAAAGGTTCAAAGGTCAAACTACGAGGGAAATTATTAAAAAAAACAGTGTGTTCACCAAAAAGACAAATTTATTAGAAAGGGTGAATACTGTTGGCTAAAATAACTGAGTATATTCGATAATCATGTAACTGGATTATCATATATGGTATTGATAAAAAGTCGACATGATTCAGCTCCTGATGGCCCAGCCGGGTCTATAGAGCTTTCGTCAGGACAAATACAAAGGGGGGGGAATTTACTTACACAACTTGTGCAGTATTCATGTGCTTACAGGCAATCACAGATTCATTTTCCTGTATGTATGGAAACACAAAACAAAACATCATACTGTTCACATATGTATATTAGGCATACTTGACTGTTTAATTGTGTCACAGTCTTAAGCACACTATTCTAATTGAAAGGTGCCATTTTTTAAAAAAGGTGCACAATACTAAATGCACTCAAACTGTTATAGAGCGGTGAAAAGGTGGAAAATTGAGGGAAAGAAAATGGCATAGGTCTCGGTCAGAACGCGACCACTCAAGCTTCAAAGGTGCACTTGTATGTTATGTCACTGTGAAGCTAAAAGTAACTTGTGCTGCTATGGCGTCATAAGTGACATAAAAACGGGTGCAGCTAGGTTTACACAGTTATCTAGGTCAGTATGAAATGCTATAAGCGGGCCTTAGATATTTTTAAAGGAAATCTACTGCAAGAATCGGGCTGGTTTGTGTTATTCAATTAATTAGATTCTGTTAGACCTAGAAGAGGTCTGTGGCGTGGAGAACAGACTAGCGTCGTGATCCTTGACAATACGCTAATTTGTACAAGGTCTACCTCAAAATCAGTAAAATAGGTAGAGACGCTTAAAGTGGGCCATAAATTTACCTTTGACCACCCAATGACCTAGATAACTGTGCACTTAATAGTGTATTCTCAACTATTACCACGTGAGTCTGTCTTCCACACTATAGACCTCGTCTATGTCTATTTTGTAACGTCATAAGGTGTCGATCTGCCCGTGCTCGGCGCTTCCAGGGGCAGAGTCAGCACAGGCACCTTCTGGACGTCCACGTGGGTAAGTGAGAAGCCTCCGAGCGCAGTATTCGCTGTGCTCCCCAGGCTCACTATGATATTTATGCATCGTGTCTATTACTTGCAGCCTAGACCACGATTAATAGCGACTCTAAGCACCCTGAAGAGGAGGAATTCTCCATGCAATCAGGTATTCCATCGCTGTGACCCGACAATAATCCCAATATGTCTGGCGTGCAGAGTACTAACATATAATGATTACCATCGAGCTTAGAATGCATTTATAACGTAAATACTTCATAGATTGACATATAGATAATGTGGGTATTGTTTACAACTACAATCAATGTCCGTAACGCACAACTTTGTAAACCTAGCTGCACCCGTTTTTATGTCACTTATGACGCCATAGCAGCACAAGTTACTTTTAGCTTCACAGTGACATAACATACAAGTGCACCTTTGAAGCTTGAGTGGTCGCGTTCTGACCGAGACCTATGCCATTTTCTTTCCCTCAATTTTCCACCTTTTCACCGCTCTATAACAGTTTGAGTGCATTTAGTATTGTGCACCTTTTTTAAAAAATGGCACCTTTCAATTAGAATAGTGTGCTTAAGACTGTGACACAATTAAACAGTCAAGTATGCCTAATATACATATGTGAACAGTATGATGTTTTGTTTTGTATTTCCATACATACAGGAAAATGAATCTGTGATTGCCTGTAAGCACATGAATGCTGCACAAGTTGTGTAAGTAAATTCCCCCCCTCTGTATTTGTCCTGACGAAAGCTCTATAGACCCGGCTGGGCCATCAGGAGCTGAAACATGTCGACTTTTTATCAATACCATATATGATAATCCAGTTACATGATTATCGAATATACTCAGTTATTTTAGCCAACAGTATTCACCCTTTCTAATAAATTTGTCTTTTTGGTGAACACACTGTTTTTTTAATAATTTCCCTCGTAGTTTGACCTTTGAACCTTTTCCATCTGGAGATGTCATTTTGATCTCTGGACACTTCTACACTCTCCAGAGGTGCCTCGGGTGAGGCAGGCATACTTTACCTTTGACCACCCAATGACTATGCCATGACGCTAGATGAGGGGCGGAAAAACAAATATACCGCATCGTTACAATCTTCAGCGTCTATGAGGGTTGTCAAAGAGAACCAATGGTTTTTGTAGATACAAGTGTCCTTTTCTCACTGATTACTAAGGTAAAGTGTATGATGGCACAGACGGGGCAGTGCTGTTATTGTAAAGTGTGTGGTGGCACAGAGAGGGGCTGTGCCGTTGTTATAAATAGGCCGGAGCAGAGTTCGCGGAGTTCTACTACGTGAAACTACGCAAAGTGCGGAAGTAACTCCGCCACGCTCAGCTGAGTTCTGCAAGCAGCGGAGTGCGGTAAGTTGTGCTTCTTGTGCTAATTTTTAGCGCTGGGAGCTTGTCCTGTGTGAACAGCACCACATGCAGCCAAGAGGGCACTGCTTCTTTCTGATGCTCGAATAGGTGTTCCTCTTGACCGACAAATTCCTCAACAACAGTGGCAGGTTTCTCAACGTAAACAGTAGCAACCTGCTGCAACTGTCCCCATTTAGAAATCTCACCGGGAGGTGGTCTAGCATATGATTTTCCTCACTCATGCTCGACAACTTAACATTTGGTGAGCTGCACAAGAGAAAAACTCCACTCTGCGCTGCTTCGCAGTGTGTTCGAACTCAGCGCTCTTTGCGGAGTCTGGACTGGGCAAAACTGCAAACTCTGACCTCTGTCTGCGGAGCAGGGTTTTCAGCCCACTCCTAGTTGTAATGTGTGTGATGGCACAGAAAGAGGCTGTGCTGTTGTTGTAAAGTGTGTGATGGCACAGACAGAGGTGGTGCCTTTGATGTAAAGTATGTGATGGCACAGGCAGGGGCTGTGCCCTTATTGTAAATCATTTGATGGTACAGACAAGAGCTGTGCCATTGCTGTAAAGTGTTTGATGGCACAGACTGTGGCAGTGCAGTGGGTGTAAAGTGTTATGTAACAAAAGTTAAATCGATCAACTTATCCTGATTATTTTTCAATAACCCAAACTCATTTAACTCAAAGATGGGGGTAAATAATATTTCTGAACTGAAGGGGAGAGTATGTTATATTTTTATACATTTTACTTCACACACTAAGAAAACAAATTTCAATGTATGAATTTTTCTGTATTTGGAAAATCAACAAATATAAATACATAATATACACATATGGTTGCTCCAAGAAGATATGTGAAGGGTTGCTCAGAAAAAGTGTTCATGCGTGGAGTTTTTAGCTGAAAAACGAGAAAGGAAATAGACCTATTACATATATCATCTTATTTACACAATAACCTGTCTGTTATACATATTATCCAGCATAAGTACAATCTCATTTAAAGAGAGGTAATCGTATAATTCATAATTGCCCCTTTGTGGAACCATGATATAATCCACTCTGTACAGGATGTTGATGTTTCGACCCGGCAAGGGGTAGGGGGAACAATCTAAGGCTCAAAAGTGGGTCTTCATCAGGACAGGGTAACATTTAGAATGGGGAGCAACCAGGAGGGCTCATCTAGTATAAAGACTGTAGAGTTAAACATCTAAATAACGAAGGCCAACTGCTTCCTAATCAGCAAATGGATTTAACCAAGACCTTAAATTAAGGAAAGCTGCCAGCCTTGAAGCGAGAATTAAATATATTTTCCTGGAAGATAGTGTTAAATATCTGTCCTTCTTAACTGATAGAGAAGAGTTGAATTCATTTATAGTGTAGAAGGAGGACTCTAAATTATTTAGCCCATTCAGGCTCTCTAGCTGCAATATGGTATCTCTTCAGACTGAAAACGCTGCAACTGTGTGTCATACATAACTGTCTTTTGTACATCGAGCCCAGACATTTGGTCAATTCATTCTTTGCTATTACATAGAACATTGCAGGCCAAGTCGAGTGATCTTTTGGGATCTCGCTCACATAAAATCCGTAATTGATGTCCTCCCCTGTAGAACAACTTCACAGCAGAATCTCTGCACCAGTATAAAGTCAACAAAGCCCGTGTTAGAGTCGCAGCACTTCCATCATAGTATCTACTGCAAGCAGCAGTGCCCATGAGAGAGCACAAATCTGAAAAATGTAGAAGTGCACCATATTTACAAGCACGTAGTATTAGTTAAGTATAGAATACACAAGAGTGTCAAACTTATAGAGTGAAAATACATAAGAGTGTTTAATTAGAATAGAGATACATATATCAGTGTGAAAAACTAATGTAGAGATTTGTAGAAATGTTAGAATGATGTTGGAGTCTCACGTTATGTGGCTGTGTGAAGAAGAAATGTAACTCTGCAAACCATGGAAATGTGTAGGCCACATGGCATTTCACAAGAAACGAAAGATGCTGCTACACTTTTAAGTAACTTGAATTCTAATGTCATTTTACTGCAAAGTATTATTAATCATAGAATTGAAATATATGTTTTATATAGATGTGTTACATTATAGTAATGTGTGTTAGTTAGAATACTGTTTGAACAAAGAAATTAAATGTGCAGAGGCCTGTTACATGTAAATCTAGTAGGCCTGAATAGATAAAGTCGCTTCTTTGATCTGCATGTGCTCGTTAAGGAGAGGTCGCACAGAGCATGAACGAAGAGCCTGTTACATGGTTTACGACTTAAAGATATGGTGGAGGCCGAAATTTGGGGCCTACAGAGAAAGTGTCTGTTTGCAGGTGCGAGGGGGTTTAATCAGGAAAATGATGAATAGGCTTTGTTCAGAGACGCCTGGCACAGGCCTGGAGGAGGCTTCAGGAATTTCTTGGGGGATATCGACCAGCCGAGAGGAGCCTGGGAAGCAAGGTCAACTTTAATGAAGGGTCCAGAGGAGTACCAGCATGGAATTTGCCGCCAGAACCAACACCACGTGAGAGGCGTCTCCAGGGGCGTTCCTATTGGAAATGTGATTTTGTATTAGGGACAGCACCCCGGGGTGGAGGCAGAGCAGATGATCTGGGGAGCCTAAGAGAGTGGATGGGTAGGCAGATAGTGTTACTGGAGAGATCGATTTACATCAGAGGACTAAGGGAAGTGTGTGATCTTCTTTGGAAGTCACCACGGCTGACACCTTTTTAGGTAAAGATCTTGTTAAGTAGGGATGTCACTTAGTCTAGAGTAGGGACAGTCTAACTTGTATTTTCCTTTCTGTAAATGACTCTCAAATTGCAACTCGTAGCTATTCTTGCAACTTTAATGACCTTTGAGCTGGTCTTGGTAATTCTATTCTGTTGACTACGAGCATTTAGGGAATTTATGTTTATCTTGATACCCGTATATCTTTTGAACCTCATTCTGAGATGTTTGTATCTTCAGATAGCGTTGGTTTTATAATAAACTTTTAAACCTTTTTCAGTGGTAAGTGGTTCTTTAGAGTGGCGTAAGTTCTTTCTTGATTAACCTAGTAGTGGATTGCCTTTTACTCAATGACAGGTACCAACGATTTAGTCGACCTGAATTGGGATCTGGATTAACAACAATAGACCAGAAATCCGCGTTAACAGTTGGTAGCAGAGTGAGGATGGTTATCTTCTTGAGGAAGGTAATCTAGGCTAGGTTAGATTACCCAAAGGCCCATAGACATCGAGAGATGAGCAGCGGAAGAATCGCGTGCCGAAGAAGGTGCTGACGGTGCGAAAGAAGCAGCAGTGTCGGAAGAGAGTGAGTATAACAAGGGTCATGCGTGGACAGATTGCGGTGTTTTGTGTTGTATCTGTATTGTAATGTCTTGCGGAGTTGAATGCCTGTAGTGTGATTGAGAGAGGGTTGTGAGCGCGTGCAACCTGGTACTGGTAAACTGGTAAACCGGTGAACTGGTGGAAAATCTTAAGTTCGGGATAGAGCTTAAGTGGTCCGGGTGTATCGAACATCCAGAGTAGTTGTCGACCAGAGTAAGGAGGTCATGAGGTACCATTGACCCCCGCAGAACCGTGATAGGGGGAGTGTAAGAGTGAGTGTGTGAGTAACGGACGCTGGTCGAAAGTTACTGTGTGTAAGTAACCTATCAGAGAAGGCGATTGTCTGGACGTAAACGGAAAGACATTTCGTCAGTTAAGGTGACAACTACAGGTAGACTGTGGGCGTACAGTCAAGAAAAGTGATCGCTTGGACGGAAGTAATCATTTTTCAGAGTATGAATGGGACGCATGCATGACCGCGGAGACGAGCTGAGAAAGGAGGGGAACTGCTGCAAAGGGGGACGAGTGACGTCGACTAGAGCCGCGCTGTGATAGGGCGGTTGGTGTGACGTTGGCTAGAGCCGCGCTGTGATAGGGCGGTTGGTTTGACGTCAGCGAGAAGTCGCGCTCTGATAGGCCAGTTAGCGAGAACCGCGCTGAGATTGGTGGATTGTCATCAGGAAGTAAACAAACGCGGAGAAAAAATAGAAATTCTGTAGGTTTTGAACATGAAGTGCTTTAAATGTTTGAGAGGGATTTTTAAGAGAAAAAGAAGTGACTCTTATTACGGGGAAGAGGCACCGCCAGAGGGTACACCAGCTTACAATATGGCAACGAATGTTGGCTTGCATACTATACTATGGATTAGTGAATGGAGCAAGATTTCGGAAGGGAATGAGGAACTGACGTTTCCTAAGTATGGAACGTTTAGGTTAGAGGTGTTACACCGGCTGAAAGCAATTATGTCCTCATTGAATCCTTCACCTAGACCAACACAGTTTGAGGCCCTTAACGCGTGGATTAGGGCGGCACACGACAGAAATCTGAACAGGCGCCAAGAAAGGTTGAAGCGATCAGTAAGGGCAGTGCGAGATGCCCAATGGGATGCGGACGCCAAGAGATGGAGGGTACAGGCTATTGAGGTGGATAAGTTGTACACAGTGAGAGAGGTGGCAGGAGAAAAGAGCCTCATGGAAGAGGATGAGGAGAGCGAGTCGGAGGACAACTTGATAAATAGATTGCTGATAGATAGACCGCCTCCGAACATTGGGGGGACAGAAAGTAGGGGACTCCCAAGGGAAGGTGGGGCTGCCATAGAGGGGTATATACCACTTCCTATATCGGAATGGACACCTACCAAAGGTGAGGAGACACCTCAACATAGTACAGTACAGAGTGTAGTCGGAAGGTTTGTGGTACAGAAGACGCCAACCACTGAGAAGGTTGAGTCTTATGGGTTGCCAGACGCTCTACAAGTACCCGTTACCATAGGTCCTATAGTATCGATTTACAACCCCGAGAGAGACAGAGAGGAAGAACAGATACGGTTAGACAGAGAGAGAGTTGAAATGGAAAGGAGAAATAACACGACAAATGCCTGGAGGCAATTGCCAGGACCAGTGACGTGGAGCACCCCATTTGATTCAGCAGTGGGTCCCGCAGCAGAACAGGGGGGTCAGAGAGGACCGATGGACCTGAGGGGACCACGGCCGAAATCCTTTAAGGAGCTGAGAGCTGACTTGAGAGAATGGGATGGGTCCACAGAAGCACCAGCCAACAGGTCAAGAGCAGTGGATGAGTGGGGAAGTCGAGGCAACGGGACAGTATCTCACTGTGGGGCTAGCGAAAGCAGTCAGGAGCGTGAAGGTCAAAGTCAAGAGAATAGGGGAGTTATACGTCCTATTGATGGTAGGGATCTGCAGGAACGAAATGGTAGAAGCACGGAGTGTGGAGAGATGTCTCGCCTCTTTGAAAGGGGTGGAGACCAAATGGTACTGGCATACAGAGATAGGTTTAGGTGCACTCATCACGCGCCAGGGGAGAATGTGCAACACTGGAATAGGGGGAACAGTGAAAGATCTCGCCATACATCGGGTGATCAGAGGTCACAGACAAATTGTGAGGAAAGGGGGAGTAATGGAATGTCTTACCATGCACCCAGGGAAACCAGGCAGGATGGGGAATGTGGGACTATGAGGCCCAATGGAGTGTTTCATCATCCACCCAGAGAGGACGGAACTGCATGGGACCTGGAGGGTGGGAGCATGGGAGGACTCCACATAACTCACCTGAGCCCAGACGTAGGACTCGGAGCTGGGATGGGAGAGATGTAAATGGACCCCCTAGAGCTAGCATACTGAAAGCTACAATAAAGGCGAAAAGACTCGATGTCACTAGCTTAAAATCTGATCTGGACGAGATAATAGATGGGACGTTGGCCTTAGAAAGGATTGACTTGTACGAACAAGATGAGTTACTGTTTATAGCAAAGGATATTACCCGAAAGGCAAGAGCAATTCATGAGAAACTGTCTGAACTGGCAGACAAGTATATGGTAGACTTGTCCAGAACAAAGACATTACAGAGTAACCATAGGTTGCAGTATTCGGACCAAGACTTAGACGAGAAGAGAACTACAGGATTAAAAACACACATAATGGAACTGATAACAGGAATAAGAGCGTGGAGAGACCTGGACAAATGGGAAGAGAGGTGGTCCAAAAGGGGTACTGTCAGACGGAGTACGAGTGTGATGTCTCCGGAAGGAAGGGTAATGCAGATGGAGGCATTTCCTTTGAGAGAAATATCGAATGGGAACTATGTACATGTGCCCTGGAGTAGAGGAGATTTGGCTGCATTTACCAACTCATTTCCGAAGTTAAGGGACAATCCTGTTGAGTGGTACAAGCAGGTAGAAAGGTTTGTGAAAATCTCAAAGGTATTGTGGATTGATTTGAACACCTTGTTTGACATTGTGGTCCCAGGAGATTTGTGGACAGCATGCAAGACTAGTGTCGAGTGGCCAAATGTAGAACCAGAAAGGAATGCTGCTACAAATGGACCGTCTGAAATTGTAATGTTGAAATATGAAAGGGTAATAACTTGGCTGAAGGATAAGGTCCCACCACAAGACATAGATTGGGTAAAAATAGACCGAACAAGACAGGAACCCAAGGAGACAGTTCATGAGTTTTATGAGAGATTGCTGAAAACATTCAAATAATACAGTGGACTCGATGTAATGGACCCCAAGGATATAGGACAGTTTGTGTCAAAGTTCGTTTTGGGGTTGAGACCTGATATTTGTTTGATGATTCAGCAACATTTAATTTGTTGGCAAAACAGACCATTAGATGAGATTCTGAGACACGCAAGGTACTGCAGTGATGAAATAGATTCCAAAACAAAGAAGCTAAAGGAAAAGCTTATGGTGGTGCAGATGCAGTCAGCTGGAAAGGGCGGACAGCAGAAACAGGGAATGGGGACAATGGGACGAAAGTCAAATAGTCAGAATAAGGACAACGAGGAAAGCTCGAGACCTAGAATAGACTTTGCTACTTTGAAGAAATCGACAAAGTGCCACCAGTGTCACCAGGTGGGACATTGGAGATGCGAGTGTCCCTATAACCCTGAAAACGGAGAACTAGAGGTAGAGGAGGAAGTTCAAGAGGTTCCAATTTCAAGGGGTGACAGTGCCAAGAATAAAGGTGGCTAAAGGGGGGACTTCGGCTCCACGAGCTCAGTTTCCGCAGCCACCAAAGATTTCGACAGGGGGAAAGGTCTTTAGACAAATGCCTCTTTTCATAGATGAGGAAAAATGTTACTACATTGATCCATTGACTGGACAACGTGTAAGCAAAGAAGAGGACTGTACCCTCGGGGCAGTTCTGGAAGTGGATCAAAGAGGACCATTTGTTGAGGCTGAAGTGGCAGGGTGTCCCACAACATTCTTAGTGGATACCGGAGCTACTCGATCAACTTTGAGATCAGCAGTGGTTCCGGATCTACCAATGTCGGGGGAAACAATTCAGGTGGTAGGAGTCGCAAACAAGAGAATGACTAGCCCTTTGACGGAACCAGTGTCAGTGAAAATCGGAAACTACATGAATGAACATCAGTTTGTAGTATGTGATTCAAGTCCTGTGTGTCTGTTAGGAAGGGACTTATTGTGCAAATTGAACTGCACCATATACTGCACACCTCAGGGAGTGGAGGTACAGACTACAGACGATGATGCGACTTTTAAAGTTGCTAATTCAAGAATATGCATAGAACTGTATCCTACTCTGACTGTGGAGGACCTTCCTTGGGACTTACGCGAGGCAGTATCATCAGAAGTATGGGATTTTACAGGAGAAGAGATAGGATTGGTCAAAGGGGTAGAGCCAGTGAAGATCATGGTGAAACCAAATGTCGATTATCCAAGAACGCCTCAATACAAACTGTCCCAAGAGACGATTGCAGGAATAAAACCTGTGATTGATTCTATGATTCCCATTAATTGTAATGGGGTAACCCAGTAACCCTCAGAACCTGGGTACACAATGTTAAAAAAACAAATGGTTCTGTCGGGGATTGAACTATTCTTTTGTACACAACATGTATTCCATACAACTTTTCTTATTTAGTTATATCTATGCTTAGTCATATACAGAAATATATCACACTCCACACATTTTTGAAATATCAAAAAAAGGCAAAAAGTTCTGATTAAACAATCCCTTTATACAAATTAATTATTGACATTTAAAAAAGGCAGTCCATACATAAGAATTACAAACGCAAATACATAAGTGAATAAATTGTGATCACATGTTATTTAGTGTATAATACAATGAAACGATTTGCTGCTGAAGTTAAAAAGAATATAGGTCCAAAATTAGTTTCTTTCTACAGACAGTACAGTTATTTTTGTTTTCTGCTGTAGTGATACAGGGACCAATTCATGAATTTTACGTCGACGTTTCGACCCAGGAGGTGCGGTGCTGTCTTATTAGCAACCAGTTCGGGTCTTCATCAGGACGAAGAAAAGGGGGGACAACCTGAAGTTTCTTTTTAAGGAAAGGTTGGGGCGTCCTGTTTTTGCCTCAAAGTAAGGTATTCTTTTGTTCTAGCGTGATTTCTCACGTTTTTGTCACCAGCCGGTGTACAAATCAATCCGTGAATGTGCCGAAATTTTGCTATCTTTTTGGTTTCACCGGGCGTCGGATCTCTTTCTCTGATTCGCCACCCTTCGGTGAAACTTTCGGGTCCGTGGTGCCGCAGCCGCGATCACTTGTTGGACAATAACAGCAACACGTCTGCTCAGGAAACCGCGGGACAGGCTTTACTTCCTGTTCTGTTCTGACCTATATTCTTTTTAACTTCAGCAGCAAATCGTTTCATTGTATTATACACTAAATAACATGTGATCACAATTTATTCACTTATGTATTTGCGTTTGTAATTCTTATGTATGGACTGCCTTTTTTAAATGTCAATAATTAATTTGTATAAAGGGATTGTTTAATCAGAACTTTTTGCCTTTTTTTGATATTTCAAAAATGTGTGGAGTGTGATATATTTCTGTATATGACTAAGCATAGATATAACTAAATAAGAAAAGTTGTATGGAATACATGTTGTGTACAAAAGAATGTGATTCTATGATTCAACAGGGAATACTGAAGGAAATCGTGGGTAGTCCATGCAACTCCCCGATTATGGGTTTGCAGAAACCTAGTGGGAAGTTCAGAATAGTTCAGGATCTTCGAAAAATTAATGATATAGTTGTTTCATGTTGTCCAGTGGTACCGAATCCATCAGTGATATTGTTTCAGATACCATTCCAAGCTGAGTGGTTCACAGTGATGGATCTTTGTCAGGCCTTCTTTTCAATCCCATTAGATGAAGAAAGCCAGTATCTTTTCACTTTTAAAATGGAAAATCGCGTCTTAACATGGTGTAGAATCCCACAGGGGTTCACAGATAGCCCATCAATTTTCAACCAGCTGTTGAAAAAGAACCTTGAAAGTCTAGTGCTGCCACAGAACTCGGTTCTGGTCCAGTATATAGACGACCTACTTGTTGCGTCAGGAACAGAAGAAGCTTGCAAGGAAGACACCATCGCCTTGTTGAACCATTTAGCTGAAAATAGACACAAGGTATCTCCGAACAAATTACAGTACTGTCTGACATGACAGAAGTACAGTACTTGGGTCACCGAATTGAAAAAGGAAAGCGCAAGGTGTCACCAGATAGGATAGAGGCGATAATGAAGATGAACTCGCCTACAACACAGAGAGAAGTCAGGATGTTTCTAGGAATGGTTGGTTATTGCCGACAGTGGATAGCTAACTTTTCACTGAAAGCAAAACCCTTACAGAAACTGACGCACAAGGAGGTGAGTGATCTGGTACCATGGGACAATGAGTGCTTGATGGCGTTCCTACAGCTGAGAGATGACTTGTGTCGTGCTCCGGCTCTGGGGATGCCAGACTATGAGAAACCATTTTCACTCTACTGCTGCGAAAGAGAGGGCTGTGCTTTGTCAGTTTTAGTGCAAGTCCATGGAAATGCCCGTAGACCAGTTGCATACTTTTCGGCTACTCTAGATCCTGTAGCCGCAGCGTTGCCCGGATGTCTCAAATCCGTTGCTGCAACAGGTGTCAGCATTGAGCGTTGCGAAAGCATTGTGATGGGACACCAGTTAGTGGTGTATGTACCTCATTCTGTGGAACTGTTAATGACCAGGACCAAGACACAGCACTTGACTAACAGTAGGCTCACGCGTTACGAGCAAGTTATTCTTGCTGCGGAAAACGTGACCATTAGGAGGTGCTCTGTTTTGAATCCTGCTACATTGATGCCACTTCCTAATGATATAGAAGGCGAAGAATGTGAAGATCATGATTGCCTTGATGTGACTGAACTATGCACGAAGCCTAGACCAGATATTGTGGATGAGCCACTGACTGACCCCAATGAAATTTTCTTTGTTGATGGCTCATGTTTAAGAGACGATACTGGTCGGTTGAGAGCAGCTTATGCTGTTTGCACCATTACTGGAGTTGTGGAAGCCGCTTGCCTGGAAGGAGTACACTCCGCACAGGTAGCAGAAATCATTGCATTAACACGTGCCTGTATATCAGGTAATAAAATTAGAGTCACCATATATACTGATAGCCAATATGGTTTCGGTGTGGTTCATGATTTCGGGCAATTGTGGTCTCAGAGAGGTTACATGACCTCCTCTGGTTCGCCTATTCGAAATGGAGAATTTGTGCGGCTGTTGTTGGAAGCATTACAGGGTCCAGCCGCAATTGCAATTGTGAAATGTGTAGCCCATACAAAAAATACAGATTTTGTGTCACAAGGAAATAGATATGCAGACGAAGTTGCCCGCTATTGTGCGGAGCATGGATATTCTTTCATGGAGGTGGAAATAGATGGGGCTCAGGAAAAGACAGAACTGAACATGATGCTAGAAACCGTTGACACTTGGGAGGATTTAAGGGTAATGCAAGAAAATGTACCTGAATCTGAGAGAAAGGCATGGGAATCAGCAGGTTGTGTGAAAGGTGAAATGGACTTTTGGGTTTCAGCAGATGGAAGGGCAGTGTTACCAGAGGAATTAGTGAGTCCAATGGCAAGACAGATACATGGTCCAGTACACTTAGGAAGGGATGCCATGCTAAGGGTATTCAGGCAGACTTGGTATTGCCCAAAATTTAGGATTGCAGCAGAAGCAGTGTGTAAGCGATGCGTTACTTGTCAGCAGTTGAACATAGGGAAAAGAACACCAGTTACACTGAGTCACATTGGGAGGTCTGGGGGGCCTTTCAACAGAATGCAATTGGATTTTATTGAGATGCCAAAAGTCAACCGCCTTAGGTATGTTCTGGTGGTTGTATGCATATTTTCCAGATGGGTTGAAGCATACCCCACACGCAGGTGCGATACACTCACAGTAGCAAAGTTGTTGCTTAGAGAGTTGATACCGCGCTTCGGGGTGCCTGCCTCTCTGGAATCGGACAGGGGAACACATTTTAACAGCGAAGTTGTGAAGATGCTTTGCTCTGCATTGAACATTGATCAGAAATTGCATTGTAGCTATCAACCAGAGGCTTCAGGTATCGTGGAGCAGATAAATGGGACGCTGAAATGTCGAATTGCTAAAGTATGTTCATCAACTTCCTTAAGTTGGCCTGATGCTCTTCCTTTGGTCCTTATGAGTATGCGTAGCACACCCGACAGGAGGACAGGTCTCTCTCCACACGAGGTGCTGATGGGGAGGGCAATGAGACTTCCAACTGTCCCAACAACCGCATTGTTGAACATTACAGATGACCTGATCCTGGATTATTGCAAGGGGTTGTCTGACGCCATTCATTCTGTGTCTCTTCAGGTACAGGCCGCAGAAGTTCCATCTTCAAGAGATCAATGCCACGACCTGTGTCCAGGTGACTGGATTGTGGTGAAGAAGCACGTCCGGAAGAACTGCTTAGACGTGCGCTGGAAAGGACCCTATCAAATCATCTTAACGACGAACACTGCCGTGAAGTGCGGAGGGCTGCCAAATTGGATCCACGCTTCCCATACTCGAAGGGTTCCAGCACCCCTTGAAGAAACAGCTCCTCTCACAGACGAAAATTCAGTTGTGGAAGAAGAATCACAAGAGGGGATCAGTCAAGCTGTGGGGGTGTCTGAAGAAGTTGGGAGTGTCACAGATCCAGAAGAAGAAAGGCAGGACGGCAGTGAAACTGAAGTTGCCACAGAAGGGGAAAGTTGTTGTGACTACGACTCAGACACAGACCAGTACCAGAGTGATCAAGAACAGAGTGTGAGGACAAGAAATAGGAGAACAAGACGTGGAGAAGTTAGTTGGCCCGAAAGAAAACAGAGGCCGAACTTAAAGCCAACTCCAGAGAGAACTCTTGCTCCTATATCCGAAGACTCAGATCCAGAAGAAAGTGCACAAGGACAAGAACAGGAAGGTCCGAGAAGATCAAGGAGGGTGCGAGTGCCTTGCAGAAGATACGCTACTCCTGAGTGGACCTACCTCGCTGCAGATGTCCGAAGCACGCAGAACTGGGAGGGTGAGGAAAGTGACCCTGACCAGAACTGACCCCATCATAACAGTGGAAGTAGATTTGCTGATACCAGGAGTGGAGGTCGAAGGGCTGCTGACACTCAACGTCGTCTATCCTCCTCTCCTGAGCGGAATAAGATACTTGATCCTAAACACAGTTGAATTTCCGGTTTGCTGTTCAAGGTGTCCAATACTTGAGGGATTCCTTCTTCGTTTGGAAATATTAGAGCAAGTGATGGGAGTTGTTGGAACACGCATAATTCCGGATTTCTAAAGACCTTGCAAAGAACTTTGTAAATACAGATTGAGAAGATAACCTAGTGCCAAGAAGAAGAAGAAGAAGAAGAAATTAGGGATTTCCATTTTAGAGGATGGAGAAGGGCTAAGGTTGTCTATTGCTACAGAACTCAGAGACTGTTTTTGCGGAGGGGATTTTCAGCTTCCAGGTGTGGTTCGAGAGACTGGAGAAGCAAAGAAAAGAGACTTTGTACTGTGAAAGAAAACCAGAGCTACACTGTCTTGAGATCATGGAGGCTGGCAACCCGAACCGCAGGGCAAAATGCATAGTAGGCACACTTTTAGTGGTAGTGATTTCTCTTATAGTTTTAGTGGTTACTGTATCATATGTAGTGGGACATGAGAATGAAGCAAAGGTGACAAAAGAAGAAAAGAGAGTACCAACACAGACACCTGTCACTGTTGGTCCAAGGGGGGACAATACAGAGAAAGAGAAAGCTTTACTAGCCGCTGAGACTCGAAGGTTACACGTAGATGAATCACAGGGAAGTTTTAAATCAAATGCATATGCTAAATTGCTTTATGAATATGTGGATGCTATGGAGGCTAAGGATTGCTATGTTTGCATGAAATTGCCAGCATCGGTAGACGAGGGTATTAGGTACCACCATCTTCCATTAACTTATGGAATCACATGTAGTTTATTGCTGAGCATATTTTATGAATGCGATGGTTTCGAGTACTACTTCTCGAACTTTGACTCCGTGTTGCCAGAGGTGCCAAATTACAAGCACCTCAATAAATGGGATTATTACAAGAGTGAAGACAGGTTACAGAAATTTTTCCTTCCATGGAAAACTTTAGATACTTCACATGCTCGAAGAAATAATTTGACTTGTACAGTGTCAGAAATTGAGAAAAAGTTTGTAGGACAGGTGGATACTCGATATAGGAGGCAGAAGATTTTGAAATCTTCCGGTCAATGGAAAACAGATTGGACCGAGGAAGAAAGGTCACACCAAAGAAAGGGTAGTAGTGGTCCAATAGCTTTAGATCGAGAGAAGAAGGGGAAATTGTGTATACATAGGGGTCAAACCTATTACGAAAATGTGTTTGTGAGAGAAGTAAGTTGTGAACATGCTTTTCAGTTAGAGTATTACTCCAAGGATTTCTTGAAGGAAATGCAGGTGATCCCAAATGTATATTTTGTCTGTGGAAGAAATGCATATGTGAAACTACCAGATAATTGGTATGGATCATGCTATTTAGCGATTGTCTTTCCCAAGATATACCATGCAAAGGACTTAGAAATCATAGAGGGAGGAACTCAAGCTAGAGGAAGAAGAGATGTCAGCACTGAGGAGGTAGTTGGAGATGTATTTGGTGCTGCATTTCCTCTTTTGGGAATCATACGGAATGACATCAAGATTAGAAGATTGGCAACAGTCGTAGATAGGTTGTCCGCCAGTACTGCTAGATCATTAATGCTGGTGGAGGGAGAGATGCAATCGATAAGGGCAAAGGTTCTTCAGAATCGACTTGCTCTAGACGTTCTGTTGGCCAAAGAGGGAGGAGTCTGTAAGGCTTTGAAGGTCCAGGAATGTTGCACTTACATTCCAGACAATTCAAAACCTCTGGAGAAATACATACGGAACATTACTGCAATTCATCGTGAGGTTGAGGATTTGGCGCAGTTAAATGTGTGGGAAAAGGTAGGTCAAGGAATGGGTAAAGTTGGAGGTTGGTTTGCCAACCTGGGAAAGGGTTTCGTTTGGTACATACTGAAACCTATCATCATAATAGTGATTTGTGTAATCACTTTGTGGGGATTGGTGAGACTGTACAAATGGTATAGAGCAAACAGGTTGCAGAGATCCATGCGGGAGCAGGGGAGGAGATTAGCTGCGATGCAGGAGAATCAGTACAGGAGTCTGAGGGCTCTAGAGGAGATGAAACGAGGGAATATTGCAACGACTTCAGTTTGATAATCTATACCTCAGAGAGGGTGTTGTGATGATGATGACTACTGGAAGTCATCAAAGGGGGGATTGAGAGAGCACAAATCTGAAAAATGTAGAAGTGCACCATATTTACAAGCACGTAGTATTAGTTTAGTATAGAATACACAAGAGTGTCAAACTTATAGAGTGAAAATACATAAGAGTGTTTAATTAGAATAGAGATACATATATCAGTGTGAAAAACTAATGTAGAGATTTGTAGAAATGTTAGAATGATGTTGGAGTCTCACGTTATGTGGCTGTGTGAAGAAGAAATGTAACTCTGCAAACCATGGAAATGTGTAGGCCACATGGCATTTCACAAGAAACGAAAGATGCTGCTACACTTTTAAGTAACTTGAATTCTAATGTCATTTTACTGCAAAGTATTATTAATCATAGAATTGAAATATATGTTTTATATAGATGTGTTACATTATAGTAATGTGTGTTAGTTAGAATACTGTTTGAACAAAGAAATTAAATGTGCAGAGTGCAGAGGCCCGTTTTATGTAATTCTAGTAGGCCTGAATTGATAAAGTCGCTTCTTTGATCTGCATGTGCTCGTTAAGGAGAGGTCGCACAGAGCACGAATGAAGAGCCTGTTACATGGTTTACGACTTAAAGATATGGTGGAGGCCGGAATTTGGGGCCTACAGAGAAAGTGTCTGTTTGCAGGTGCGAGGGGGTTTAATCAGGAAAATGATGAATAGGCTTTGTTCAGAGACGCCTCGCACAGGCCTGGAGGAGGCTTCAGGAATTTCTTGGGGGGTATCGACCAGCCGAGAGGAGCCTGGGAAGCAAGGTCAACTTTAACGAAGGGTCCAGAGGAGTACCAGCATGGAATTTGCCGCCAGAACCAACACCACGTGAGAGGCGTCTCCAGGGGCGTTCCTATTGGAAATGTGATTTTGTATTAGGGACAGCACCCCGGGGTGGAGGCAGAGCAGATGATCTGGGGAGCCTAAGAGAGTGGATGGGTAGGCAGATAGTGTTACTGGAGAGATCGATTTACATCAGAGGACTAAGGGAAGTGTGTGATCTTCTTTGGAAGTCACCACGGCTGACACCTTTTTAGGTAGAGATCTTGTTAAGTAGGGATGTCACTTAGTCTAGAGTAGGGACAGTCTAACTTGTATTTTCCTTTCTGTAAATGACTCTCAAGTTGCAACTCGTAGCTATTCTTGCAACTTTAATGACCTTTGAGCTGGTCTTGGTAATTCTATTCTGTCGGCTACGAGCATTTAGGGAATTTATGTTTATCTTGATACCCGTATATCTTTTGAACCTCATTCTGAGATGTTTGTATCTTCAGATAGCGTTGGTTTTATAATAAACTTTTAAACCTTTTTCAGTGGTAAGTGGTTCTTTAGAGTGGCGTAAGTTCTTTCTTGATTAACCTAGTAGTGGATTGCCTTTTACTCAATGACAGGTACCAATGATTTAGTCGACCTGAATTGGGATCTGGATTAACAACAATAGACCAGAAATCCCGCGTTAACACCCACTTTAAAGATATAGGGTTTAATTTACTAAGCAGCGTGGCGCCACAAGCCCTTTTGCTGTGCTGAGCTGCACCATTTTAACCGCATGCGTGCGGCGCATTTTCCCGCTGTGCGCTGAGTTTTTGAAAAACCCGCGGTTCATGACGAGCTCAGCTCGTCATGAGCGGACGAGAGGTGTCCCTCATGACGAGCTGAGCTCATCTTCAGCATCGAAGGGGTTAAAAGGGATGCATCGTATTAACAACAATACAACATATCTGAGTGCTTCTCCCTGTGGTGGTGCACAATTGGCTGCAATGTGCCAGCGCAGGCACCCTTGCATCATGGTGCAAGGATGCCTGCATTGTGGGGAGGGTTTTTTTGTGCAAGAAGAAATACCTTTCTGCACAAAAACAATCATTGATGGCATGTCCCTCTTTTTATGCAGAATGCAGCACACATAGAAAGAGGAACCAACCGAGCAGAAATAAAAGTCATTCTCCTCGTTGTGCCACTCCTACGCCTCCCCTAGGGAGGCGTTACAATCTTACGCATTCCAAACTTTACAATTGTTGTAAATCTGGGAATGTGGCAGAATCTATGGGTGTTGCGTGTGAACACCCACAGCAAAACCCATGGAACGTCCCTTTCATGGAGAATAGTGCGTGAAATGGGTCCATGTTTACAAATACCATGAAAAGGCATGCAGGGTGACCTTATGTGGCCTTGAAAATATGGGCAAGCCCATCGCGCTGCCAGTGCGTCGAGCAAAGTGATGCACCGGTGGCGCAATGAGCTTGTGAATGAGGCCCATATTCTCAAGGGTTGTGCAGGTTCAGAGTTTCACTAATGTCTGACCAGCCTCAGCAGGGTATTTTTCTGACTAAGGGCCAGATGCATCAAGATACCCTTTTGCGATTCCCAAATAGCGATTTTTAAGGAATGTATGTAGAAGTTCGCTATTTTTTAGCGATTTCTTAAAATTCCTTAATTGCGATTAGCAAATTGCTAATCGCAATTAAGCCAGGAGGCCCTTAGGAATGAATGTGAAATTATTCTCAATTTGCGATTCGCAATTTGCTAATCGCAAATTGAGAATAATTTCAAGGGTGCAAAGGTGTCTTAAGGACACCCTGCTGCACCCCTGAAATTGACATATGTGCGCATATGGCATACATACATGCCCTAAGGGCATGTATGAGCGTCACATGCCACCTTTACAAATTGCAAAAAGTGCATTTGTAAAAGAATTCGCAAATTACCACCAACTACAAGTTGGTGGTAATTTGCGATTTCTTAGTGTGAAATCGCAAAACTTTCTTGTTTCTTACATACCATTGAAGGAATCACTTTTTTACGAATCCTTAAATGGTAGCGCAAAATTAAGGAATTGCGAATTTTGCGATTCCTTAATTTTGCGATGCGATTTTTTTCATACATCGCATTTCCCGTTTTTTTATCGCAAACGCTGCTATTTTGCGATTCGCAGCGTTTGCGACAAAAAAAACGATTGATACATCTGCCCCATATAAACGACTCGCCTACCTGTAACCGGTTTTGCCTCTGCCTGACGAGCATCAAGATGATATTTTACTGGCAAGTGAATGACTCTGCCCCAGCACCACTGGCCTTCCAGAGACACTCATTTTACTTAGGTTCAGGCTGCCTTCCTCCACCTGCCTGTCAGAAACCTATCATGTACTGACCGCCCCGAGGGTGCCCCCTTTTTCAGACACCAGCCCAGTAGGAGGCGCTGCCCTCTGCTTTCAAGACCTATATTTATTTCTTTGGGCACAAGCTATGCTATCATTGTGACAGTGCCTCAGTACATAAGGCCACAGGCAGCCTCCAGGCCACATTAATTCTGACATTAATTTGCAAGATTTCATTCAGAGCCCTTATTAATATTTCAGACAGTGCCCTGTGTCGCCTGCCAGCGTCCTCGCGCCGGCACAGTACTTACCTTGCTGCCAGGGTGCCTCTGTCCCAAACTCACCCCAGACAGAGAAGGATGGCTCACTGCCAAGCCTGTGGTCACTACCTCACACAGGGACTTCTCTCGCCAGAATTTGGGCTCACAGCCAATGGGAGGGTGAGGGGGGGGCTTGTACACTACTGAGCCTGTTGTCACCACAAGTCTTCTTACTCCTGAGCCTGCACTCACCGCCAGGAGAGGGCGGAGTTTGTACACTCTACAGCATGTGTTCACTGCCAACCGAAAGGCATTACACTCTCCAGGGGCTGAGCCACTCCCAAAAAGGGCTTGCGCACTCCAAAGTTTGTGCTCTCGAACAATGTACAACTAGAGAGCCTGTGAACGCTCCCAACAAAGAGGGATTATACACACTCTTGAACCTTTGCTCACTCCCTGCACAGTGGGATTATGCATCCAGAGCATGTGATCTCTTCCATGAGAGAGGCATTGCAAGCTTCAGAGCCGGTGCTCCTCCACCTGAGAGGGATTGCACCCACCAGAGCCTTGGTCACTTCCAGGAAAGAGGGATTACACACTCCAGAGCCTGTGCTCACTCCCAACAAAGAGGGATTACACGCCCCAGAACCTTTGTTTACTTCCAACAAAGAGGGATTACACGCCCAGAGCCTGTGCTCACTCCCAACAAAGAGGGATTACGCACTCCAGAGCCTGTGCTCATTCCCAACACAGAGGCATTGCACACTCCAGAGCCTGTGCTCACTCCCAACAAAGAGGGATTACACGCCCCAGAGCCTGTGCTCACTCCCAACAAAGAGGGATTACACGCCCCAGAGCCTGTGCTCACTCCCAACAAAGAGGGATTACACACTCCAGAACCTTTGCTTACTTCCAGCAAAGAGGGATTACACACTCCAGAGCCTGTGCTCACTCCCAACAAAGAGGGATTACACACTCCAGAGCCTGTGTTTACTTCCAGCAAAGAGGGATTACACACTCCAGAGCCTGTGCTCACTCCCAACAAAGAGGGATTACACACTCCAGAGCCTGTGCTCACTCCCAACAAAGAGGGATTACACGCCCCAGAGCCTGTGCTCACTCCCAACAAAGAGGGATTACACACTCCAGAGCCTGTGCTCACTCCCACCAAAGAGGGATTACACACTTGAGAGCCTGTGCTCACTCCCAACAAAGAGGGATTACGCACTCCAGAGCCTGTGCTCACTCCCAACAAAGAGGGATTACACACTCCAGAGCCTGTGCTCACTCCCAACAAAGAGGGATTACACGCCCCAGAACCTTTGCTTACTTCCAACAAAGAGGGATTACACACTTGAGAGCCTGTGCTCACTCCCAACAAAGAGGGATTACGCACTCCAGAGCCTGTGCTCACTCCCAACAAAGAGGGATTACACACTCCAGAGCCTGTGCTCACTCCCAACAAAGAGGGATTACACGCCCCAGAACCTTTGTTTACTTCCAACAAAGAGGGATTACACACTTGAGAGCCTGTGTTTACTCCCAACAAAGAGGCATTACACGCCCCAGAGCCTGTGCTCACTCCCAACAAAGAGGGATTACACACTCCAGAACCTTTGCTCACTCCCAACAAAGAGGGATTACACACTCCAGAGCCTGTGCTCACTCCCAACAAAGAGGGATTACACGCCCCAGAACCTTTGTTTACTTCCAACAAAGAGGGATTACACACTTGAGAGCCTGTGTTTACTCCCAACAAAGAGGCATTACACGCCCCAGAGCCTGTGCTCACTCCCAACAAAGAGGGATTACACACTCCAGAGCCTGTGTTTACTCCCAACAAAGAGGGATTACACGCCCCAGAACCTTTGCTTACTTCCAACAAAGAGGGATTACACACTCCAGAGCCTGTGTTTACTCCCAACAAAGAGGGATTACACGCCCCAGAACCTTTGCTTACTTCCAAGAAAGAGGGATTACACACTTGAGAGCCTGTGCTCACTCCCAACAAAGAGGGATTACACACTCCAGAGCCTGTGCTCACTCCCAACAAAGAGGGATTACACACTCCAGAGCCTGTGCTCACTCCCACCAAAGAGGGATTGCACACTCCAGAGCCTGTGCTCACTCCCAACAAAGAGGGATTGCACACTCCAGAGCCTGTGCTCACTCCCACCAAAGAGGGATTGCACACTCCAGAGCCTGTGCTCACTCCCAACAAAGAGGGATTACACGCCCCAGAGCCTGTGCTCACTCCCAACAAAGAGGGATTACACGCCCCAGAACCTTTGCTTACTTCCAACAAAGAGGGATTACACGCATTTGAACCTTTGTTTATTTATTTATTTTGAACGTTTTATAGAGCGTGAACAAGACCCTTGCGGGTATCAGAGCGCTTTACAGTAAGCGTGTATAGGCATGACAAAAAATAAAAATATGCAGGACCGTAAGAATAACAACAAAAAGCTTAATAAATGTGCAAAAGGACAGATCAAACGTGCAAGAAGTAAAACATGGCCATTGATAATGGTAGCAGAGAACAATCCCAGATAATAGGGCACATCAGATAAGGTGCAAAAACTGGACCGGTCGGTTTTGAAGGATGATGGAAATACATTGAACATGAGAACATCATAATAAATGGAACACAACTTTACATATAACAAGCCAAGCATAAAATATATAGGTGAAAAGAGTGGAATAGGGGTTCTTCACAGTCATGTGAGGCTATCTTTACGTAAATTTCGCCATAAGGATGCCTTTTACTTCCAATTTGAAGGAGGAGGTGGAGGGGTTCAGTCTTATTTCTGGTGGTAGAGCATTCCAAATCCTGGGTGCCATTCCTGAAAAGGAACGATTATAAGGTTTTTTCTTATTGAATTTTTGTGGTTTCAGAAGGAGGTTTTCTGCACTTCTTGTTGATCTTGATCCTCCCGATATTGTGCGTTTTTATGTGAGCTAGCTGGGTGCACTATGATGTAGGGCCTTGCGCGCCATGCAAGCTATTTTCAGATGGATTCTGGCTTCAAGTGGCAGCCAGTTTAAAGATTTTAGATCAGGGGAAATGTGGGCCCTTTTTTTCGAGCCAGTGATGAGTCTCGCTGCTGCATTGGTGGAGGCTCTTAGAGGAGCAGTGGTGGCTTTGGGGAGACGGCATAACGCAACACTTCCATAGTCCAGCCACGGTAGAACTAGCGCCTGAACCGCTAACTTGAAGTCATTGGGAGGTAGGAAGGGCTTCAGCTTCCTTAGTGTATTGATTTGAAAGTTTGCTCCCTTTGTTGCATTACTAATATGCTTCTGCATATTGAGGTTGCAGTCCAGAGTTATACCAAGTGATTTCGCCGAATCCACAATGGTTGGTTGAACATTGGGTGCTGTGAGGTGTTTTATCAAATTGTGCATAGTGAGGAGTTTGGTGGGTGGAGCAATAAGGAGGAATTCAGTTTTTAAAGCATTCATTTTGAGGGGATTCACTGCCAGCCATTTTTGGGTGGTCTTAAGAGTGTTGTTGAGCAAACTAATGTCATCCAAGGTGTTGATCTTGAGGTAGAGTTGGGGATCGTCAGCATACATGTGGAATTGCACGTTGGATGTTTGTAACAGATCGGTGAGTGGTTCCATGAAGAGGTTGAAGAGTGTAGGGGATAACGAGGAACCTTGCGGGACCCGTAGCGTAACAGGCACTGGTTTGGACAGTGTGTTGTTGACCTTAAATTTTTGAGTCCGGTTATGCAGAAAAGCGGTAAACCAGTCGAGCACTGGTCCTGAGAGACCCATTCTGTGTTTTAACAGATCTATCAAGTGTTCGTGTTTGACCGTGTCAAATAAGATGAGGAGACATGCTTCGTTATGATCAAGTAGTTGAAGAGCATCATCAATGATGTGTGTCATGGCTGATTCCGTGCTGTGATTTGCACGGAAGCCGGATTGGTGCTTATTTAGGAGCTTGAAGTGATCAATGTGTTTTGTCGGTTGTGATGAACACATTTTTCCAGAAGTTTGGCCAGAGTGGGAATATTGGAGATTGGGCCGTAGTTGTTGAGGTCCGTGGGGTCAGCTGTGGGTTTCTTAAGGATGGGAGACACTTGCGCTACCTTTAGGGAGTCCGGGATGCAGCCTTGTTGAAGTGAGCTGTTGATGATCTTGGTCCATATGGGTAGTAGCGAAGGAGTAAGACCTTTAACCGCATTTGCGGGGAGTGGGTCAGTTAGGTGATTGGAAGGCTTCAGGGCATTGAGAAATTTGCCTACTGCTTCTTCAGAATAGGGGTGGAAGTAAGACCATGTTGCGTTGTTTTTCAAGGTAAACTTTGATGTGATTTGTTGAGAAACGTTTGGGGGCAAGGGGGGGATTTGGTGAGGGGGTCAGAATGAGAGATTAGGTCCTTAAGGAGATCTTTCTTGATGTTCTCTGTCTTTAGGTTAAAGTGGTTAGAAAAGTCATCACAAGATGGTTGTGGGTGAGTTAGTTCAGGTGGCCGTTGAGGTTGGTCCTTAGATTGCTTTTTGATTAATTCAAAAAGTTTTTGGGGTCGGTTTCTTGCCTGGTCAAGTTGTTGGGTAAAGAAGTCTGCTTTAGTGCGTTTGACCTTACGAAAGTAAGCATTTCTCTTTCTTTTTAGAGTCAGGAGGAGCTCGGCGGATCTTACTAATCTCCAGTTGCGTTTGTCAGTTCTGAGAGAATGTCTGTCCTTGTTAAGGAGACCGTTGAAACAGGGGTTAGAGTCTTTTGTGGAGACTCCCTTTAGTTGCAGGGGTGCAAATTCATTAATTATCGAGGTCATGGAGTTTAGGTAGTGGTTGGTGAGGTCAGTTACGTTGGAAGTTCCAGCAGAGGGTCGAAGTAGGTTCTTGCTAGAGGCGGGTAAGGTGTTTGTATTGAGCTTTTTCCAGTCCCTTTTCCATACTTTAGGTTTTGTAGCTTGGGCAGAGGTCAGCTTGATTGTTTCATTGATGAAGAAGGTGATGATGTGATGGTCAGACCAGTCACAGGGGAGGATCGATTCCAGATGGGTGGAATCAGTCTTAGCGATTATTAAGTCCAGGATTGTGCCTTTATTGTGTGTCGGGCTGTTGCACAATTGGTTGAGGTCTAAGGCGTTGAGGACGTTTTTGAAGCTGTTGACCACTGTGTCGTTAGGTTCATTCCAGTGGAGGTTAAAGTCACCCAGGAAAATTTGTGTGTTACGTCGACCAGTGAGTGATGTTATCAGGTCCATGATTTGTTCTGTGAATAGGAGGTTGTAGCCAGGTGGGTGGTAGATGATGTGGAGCGAGCAGACAGGTTTACCATTACTGTTGATGTCAAGGCTGATGTATTCACATGAGGGGAGTAGCGAGGGTATGGCTCGGTTTATGGTGATGTTGTTCCAGTGTATACACGCAATACAACTTCCAATCTTGCCTCCCAACCTGTCTAGTCTGATGATGTCATAGTTAGGGGGAACTAAAATGTTGATGAGGGGCGAGGAAGAATCTGTAAGCCCTGTTTCCGTGAGGATGATGATGTCAAGGTTAGTCGAGGTAATGAGGTTGGCTATGTCAGTGGCGTGTTTCGTTGCCGATCTGCAATTCAAGAGTGAGCATTTAAGACGGGGGTGGAGGGGGATGAGGTTTGTTCTTGAATGAGTGGGACTTTACAGAGGTTATTGATGATGATTCCTCTGTTTTTATGAGTAGAGGACCTGTGAGGGTTTGCGAGGATAGAAGGGATGAGCATGTGTGGGAGGAGATCGGTGGTAGTGGGGGGCAGTTCGTAGGAGAGCAGGAGAGAGAGAAGATCGGTCTCGGAGAGATGGTTGTTGGTACGCAAAGGGCGGGAGGGTAGATTACAGGAGGGTACTTATATCCAATTGGGAGCAATGTGTTTGATGTAGTGGGGTTGTGTCGGGGACTTGTTAGGAATGTTGGATCTTCGGAGCCATGGATGGTTTGATTGAATGATTTTAAACGCGTGTAGGTCTTCTTTAGTTAGCTGAAGTGTGGACATGATCTCATCCAATCTAGTGTCTGCTGAGGTTGTGGTGGGGGTGGAAGATGCGCTGAGTGTGTGTGTCTGGGGAGTCAGCTGGTTGGGTGAATGTGCTAGTAACGGGGTGCGTGCGTTCGACTGTGTAGCTGTGTCCGTGTGTCGTAGGGAAAGTGTTGAGGATGGTTGGAGAGAGGGATTGCCCTGTGGGTGGGCAGGAGTGGGAGATGTGGAGGGAGGCGAATGTTGTTCAGAGGGTGAACTGGTGTCTGGGAAGTCGAGGGATGGACCATGGTGTGCAGGGGACTGCGCTGTGGTGGCCTGATTGGCGTGTGTCAAGTATATGGAAGATGTGATGCTGCGAGTGGGGGAAGGAGGCTGAACTATGATGGTTCCTGTAGTAAATTCCAATACTAATGGAGGTAGGTGAGTAGAATGGGTCGAGTAGGGGGGATAGGTTGAGTTGTATGGAGTCGATGTTTGTTGTGGTGTTTTGAGGTGTAGCTGGGTTAGGGGAGAGATGATGAGTGGGGGGATAGCGGGGGATTGGGGAGGGGAGCTGTGTTCCGACCTAGGGTGGTAACCGTAGAAGTGTGAGGTGCAAGAGTGGCCTCATCCTTGATAGGTAGGGGGAGCGTGGGCTGATTCGGTGTGGTGGAACTAGTAGTATAGGTGGGGGAGGACGTCCGGGTAACTGGGGTCAAGGGGACAGAAGCCTGTGCTCACTCCCAACAAAGAGGGATTACACGCCCCAGAACCTTTGCTTACTTCCAACAAAGAGGGAATACACACTTGAGAGCCTGTGCTCACTCCCAACAAAGAGGGATTACACACCCCAGAACCTTTGCTTACTTCCAACAAAGAGGGATTACACACTCCAGAGCCTGTGCTCACTCCCAACAAAGGGGGATTACACGCCCAGAGCCTGTGCTCACTCCCAACAAAGAGGGATTACACGCCCCAGAACCTTTTTTTACTTCCAACAAAGAGGGATTACAGACTCCAGAGCCTGTGCTCACGCCCAACAAAGGGGGATTACACGCCCAGAGCCTGTGCTCACTCCCAACAAAGAGGGATTACACGCCCCAGAACCTTTTTTTACTTCCAACAAAGAGGGATTACAGACTCCAGAGCCTGTGCTCACGCCCAACAAAGGGGGATTACACGCCCAGAGCCTGTGCTCACTCCCAACAAAGAGGGATTACACGCCCCAGAACCTTGTTTTACTTCCAACAAAGAGGGATTACACACTCCAGAGCCTGTGCTCACTCCCAACAAAGGGGGATTACACGCCCAGAGCATGTGCTCACTCCCAACAAAGAGGGATTACACGCCCCAGAACCTTTGTTTACTTCCAACAAAGAGGGATTACACACTCGAGAGCCTGTGCTCACTCCCAACAAAGGGGGATTACACACTCGAGAGCCTGTGCTCACTCCCAACAAAGAGGGATTACACGCCCCAGAACTTTTGCTTACTTCCAACAAAGAGGGATTACACACTCCGGAGCCTGTGCTCACTCCCAACAAAGAGGGATTACACACTCGAGAGCCTGTGCTCACTCCCAACAAAGAGGGATTACACGCCCCAAAACCTTTTTTTACTTCCAAAAAAGAGGGATTACAGACTCCAGAGCCTGTGCTCACTCCCAACAAAGGGGGATTACACGCCCAGAGCATGTGCTCACTCCCAACAAAGAGGGATTACACGCCCCAGAACCTTTGCTTACTTCCAACAAAGAGGGATTACACACTCCAGAGCCTGTGCTCACTCCCAACAAAGAGGGATTACACACTCCGGAGCCTGTGCTCACTTCCAACAAAGAGGGATTACACACTCCGGAGCCTGTACTCACTCCCAACAACGAGGGATTACACACTCCAGAGCCTGTGCTCACTCCCAACAAAGAGGGATTATGCACCGCACTCCAGAGCATGTGCTCTCTTCCATTAGAGGCATTGCACACTGTGGTGTCTTCCAGTTGAGTGGGATTTCACACCCAAGAGCCTGCACTCACTCCCAACAAAGAGGTCTTCCATACTGCAGAGTCTGTGCTCTCTTTCACTTGGAAGTGAGTGCACACTCCAGAGCCTGGTGTCACAAATGTGTGTCACTCGAACCAGTGTGAGGCTCCCCAGCCCAAAGTTGACTACGTGGGCTGCCAGTTGGACTGACTCACATAACAATGCCTTATCCTTTAAAAATAGTGTTCGCCTGCAGGCAGTCAGGGGTGACTAGAGATGACTGCAGTGGAAATCTTGTCAAGGTTAAATCAAAGTCATAAGTATTCTTCCACTACCTTGAAGCACTTAGTGCAAGGGTGAATGCCACCCCTTGCCTCTGCACCTCTCTCTTTTTCTCATCACCATTGCCAGTATCGAAAGAACCACTATTTGTAAAATACTCTGCACATCTCTTGCATGACTTCAGTGAACTTGGATTTATTCTTATGTAAGTATCTGTAGCCTGGGTCTTGTTTACTACCCCTTCCCCCTGCTCATTTTTCCCCTAGCATTAGGTCTGCACGTTATCCGCCCCACGTGTATGAAAAATATGCTCTTGCCTTTCCTTCTTCACCCCTGCCAAGAACCTCATCTTCTTCGTCCACAACAAACATGGCCGCTGCGGCTCCTAATATTACGTTTCTTCCTGTATTCATTATCTCCACTGGACAAAGTTGTACATGTTACTACACAAACTCTCTCCAATCACCCCAGACGGTTGTACGGTATTACAACGCGGGCTTTTACCCCGCATGCTATTACAACGCAGTTTTTACAACGCAAGTCGTTACAGCGCGTTGGGGGCGCTGGATAATGAAATAGTTTAATTTTCTATTCCAACTCCAGCCCACGTTGACAGTAGGGAAGGTGTTGGATAGAAAATTAAACTATTCCCTATCCTACAGCGCCCTCCAGCGCAAGTCGTTGTAACGACTTGCGTTGGAATAGCAGCGTTGTAATAGCAGTGCGGGGTAATGCCCGCGTTGTTATGGATGTTACCCCCCCAGACACACACCTACCTCACTTCACTATCTGTCCTCTAAAAGCAGTTCTGCCATCGTCTCCTTTGGAGCCCTGTATTTGAAGGCAAACATTTGCGTTCAACACTGATGTGATTGTCACTGAGTACTCAAGGGGTGACAGGGGATCCCTTGTTGCTCAACGCTTTGCTCAGCAGATTAGTTCGTTTTGTTAATAATCATTTTCAGACTACTGATTGGGTGTGAGTGAGGTTTCTTTGACACCCTGGTCTTTAAACCCATTAGAACTCCCCGAAACCAATCAATCAATCAATCAGGGAATTGTAAGCACGGTACTCACCCGTGAGGGTCTCAAGGCGCTGAGCCTCTCGGTACCCCGATTCTGTACACTCCATCCCGATACCTGCCTTCACTTAGCAAACCCAGCTTGAAACAACCCTGCAAGGCAGATTTACAAGTGTTCATGTAAAGCAGCAGAGCAGTATCCTTCCAGTGGAAAATACATGCTCAATAGTTAATAATACTTATTACTCCGTGGGAGGGAGGCATGCCAGGGGGGGATCATTGGTGTCCCCCCGCTCATCCAACCATGCATTCCAACATGTTCCCAGATTTACCAACACTGGCAGACCTGGGAATGCGTTGAAATCGTACGTCTCCCCGCCAGATGTGCAGAGAGGAGCAAAATACTCCTTCCTGCACAGAAATCAATCCGACCTACAATACTGGCGCCCTTGCACCATAGTGCAAGGGTGCCGGCATTGGCAGTAGGTCGTAGTTGGTGTGCCAGCACAGGCAGAGAGCACGAATGTGCTGTATAAGTGGAGAAGTGTGGCTCAAGGTGGAGAACTGTGGCTCAATGGTTAGAGCGGCAGACCCTGATGCAGAGGTCTAGCCCGGGACCAGGGTTCAATTCCCGCCTCGGTGGGTCTTGAGCTCAAAAATTCCACGGACCTGATAATTCTCGCCTCGGTGCCTATTCCAATCATGGAGTCCCACTCTGCAACTCTGGGCAATAGCTTGCTTAATCTCCACAACGCTAAGGATGCCTGGCCTCCACCTTGGGGGTGCCCAGGAGTGGACACCTCACAGGGAAAGCCAGGATGGGTTCCACAGCGGTATTCGTACAAGCGCCTTGAGACCCTTGCGGGTGAGTAGTGCGCTATACAAGTATCAATTTACAATGTATAAGTTAAATAAAGGGCATCCTGGCCTCTCCCTTTCATGCAGTGTATTACCATAAACAGGGTAACCCAGTTGACCAATAGGCCTCGGGTATTGATCGCTATATAGAAAACAGTGGTCCTAGAAACTCCTTATCTATACTAAGTTCTATAACACTGATAGAGTATACTTCTGTAAATAATTCATAGAGGCTATAGGCACATTCGTAAAATCAAAGAGATCATCAAATCATAAACTGCAGGCCACTTCAAAATTAGTTAACTTGCCAATTTCAATTTATTCAGTTACACCGAGTATTCATTCGAGAATGAACCTCATATGTAACAGCATGATATGCAGCATATAATATTCACACGGTTATTGTAAAAAAGAAGAGTGTGGAAGTAAGTGCTCATGTGAAGAGTAGAAAATAGAGATGAGAAGCATCGGAAGACAATTTCAATCTGTTGGAGCAAAAGTGGATCCCGCTGCGTTAAGAAGTCTGGAACAAATTTACTGAAATTGGAATTGTGTATAGGGGTAGGCCGTACAATGGAGGGATATCAGTTCTGTCAGGATTGCTTGTGGGATCCCCTTTTGCTCCAACAGATTGAAATTGTCTTCCAATGCCTTTGGATGATTCTCAACTCTATTTTCTACTCTTCACATGAGCACTTTCTTCCACACTCTCCTTTCCCCCCCTTTTTTACAATAACCGTGTGAATATTATATGTTGCATATTATGGTGTTACATATGAGGTTCATTCTCGAATGAATACTCGGTGCAAATGAATAAATTGAAATTTGCAAGTTAACTAATTTTGAAGTGGCCTGCAGTTTATGATTTGAGGATCTCTTTGATTTTACGAATGTTCCTATAGCCTCTATGAATTATTTACAGAAGTATACTCTATCACTGTTATAGAACTGAGTATAGATAAGGAGTGTCTAAGATCAGTGTTTTCTATACCTTTCTTGCAGTGCAGCAAGGCGGCTTGCTGCATCACCTTTTCATGAAATATTTGTGAATATGGGCCTTAATACTTTTCCAACTTTGTATAAGTGCTGCACAGAGCAACACACAGGCACAGATAGAAAACTTGCAGCCAGATTCATCATTGAAAATTGCGCTCGCAAAGGGCCAGATTCTGTGAATCTGGCCCTTTGCGAGCGCAATATTTGCATTTGGGATTCATCATCCCAAATGCAAAAATCGGTAATAGCAAAATCGCAAAATTGCGATGAATTGCAATTAAAAAATCTCTATTTGAGATTCCTTAAATGCAATTCATGAAACATAGCGAATTCGCAATTTTCGGCCGCTATTTACCGCGAAGTCAAACCTCGTGGTAAATAGCGGAAACTTAGAAAAATGCACTTAAATGCATTTTTCTAAGTTGTATGTTACACACACACATGTCCTTGGGACATGTGTGTGCGTAACACCTGCGTCCAATGTCATTTCAGGGGTGCAACAGGGTGTCCTTTGGACACCCCTGCAGCCTTACAATCGCATCCTTATTTGCGATTAGCAAATTGCTAATCGCAAATAAGGAATAACTCCCCATTCATTCCTATGGGCCTAAAGGCCCATAGGAATGAATGGGGAGTTATTCCTTAATTGCGATTAGCAATTTGCTAATCGCAAATAAGCAATTTGCTAATCGCAATATAGGCCCATAGGAAGGAATGGGGAGTTATTCCTTATTTGCGATTAGCAATTTGCTAATCGCAAATAAGGAGGCTGTAGGAATTGGAATTTATTTTGCGATTTCTACATGAATCCCGATTTGCAAGTCCTTAATAGCGATTCCTTAATAATCGCTATTAAGGACTCGCAAATCGGGACCTTTGTGAATCTGGGGGTTGCTCCGCTGTTATGCTTGCCTTGAGGAGACTTGTTTTTTTTGTGGGCTCCAATCCCTGTCTCCGAATGTTAGTGGAAAGGGATTTGCACTAACACTCATGGGTGGGTGCATGGGACAACCCGTGTAGCACCCACCGGACCCCTCCTTGACACAAAGTAGCAGGTAGCACCACTTTGCATTACTCTAGGCAACTTTCCAAAGCGGATCATGATTTGCTCTGCAAAGAACATCCCGACACAACACTCTGCACTGGGTTTGCATCACTTTTGTGGCACAAAATCTAGCACAAAGCGTTAGCAAATGTTCACCCGCATTTAATCTTCTAGGTTCCATTCCTCGATTGGGGTCACTTTACTGGAGCCCCCCAACAGCTGAAATGTTTCCAATCCCTCTACTCACATTGCTTAAAACTTCTCTCAGAGAACGCCATATCTTAGTAGTAAAGGCTTAACTACGACATGTATGTTAGTCTGCAGATGTCTTTTTGTACGAATAGTAAAAGCATGCACTTACCACCAGGCAGCATCCACCATATGACATCTCGAAGCACCCCCTAACATTGCTACGATGTCGTGTGCGCAGTGTTTTGCTGACAATGCACAGCATTTCTTGTGATGCTCTGCACTTAAATAAGTAAATTAGTCAAATATATTTTTCAGAGCACAATCAGTTTCAAGCAGCTCCCCTAAATTAAAATTATAAAGTGAGTGGTCGAACTCCGGTGATAAACGAATTGTCGAGCACCCTTAGGCAGAACTGTCATCCGCACTTTCAGCAGAATGCTGAGACTGAGACACCCAATAAGGTGTCTTTAGACAGCAGTCCATAACTACTGATAATGGCCCTGTGCTGTAGTGGTGACCTCCAACATCCGATGCTGATAGAGTCGGCACCTTCACATAGCAGCTCTACTGACCTGGGACTGGGAGACGGTCAACAACGCTATGGTTGGTCCCAGTTCTTAAACCCACTCGTCAGCAGCTCAGTTTGTGAATCAGAGGAGGGCTTCTAATTACCATTTATGACTGACTTAGATGGGTATAGAGCTACAATATTCTCTCTGTGATAAATTCCATGATAGTTCAAGAACCTTCACATTTCCATTACATGATGTTCTCCATTACATGATGTTATGAAAGTAAAAAATGTAAGTCAAACTCTGCCCTTTTAGACACAATTTCAGATTATCAGTTTCGTTTTCGAAATATTTTCGCCTAAACTTTGATTAATAGTTCGAATTTTTAAGGTAGTATAAAAATCCATATTTTGGGCCTGAAAAGCAGACACAGCTTTGTAGCCCTTGTTCAAATCTGCAATTTCAGGAGTGAACCCGGCCGATTGAAGAAAGTGGCCACGTGATAGCTCCTGGCCAATCTACTCCTGGATACGGTTCGCCGTCGGACTTCTTGCCTGATGACATGGAGGGAAAGGACTGCCGGGGTTATTACTATGAATGATTTACAGAGTGATTTACTGAGCGCGAATCATTGCGGCCCCCACTATGAGAGATTAAAACAGCTCCCAAAGCTTCCAGGCAGCCTGACCTCTCACCTGTGCCTCTGGCTTGACGAGCTGCTCCCCTGAGACTTTCCCGCCCGTTAATATGGCGGTGATATATGACAACATAGTTTGTGATAAAGTGCTATAATGGTTCTGATGCTGGGCATTCCACTGATAACGTGCTGGCCTCCCTTATCACAATGATAGGATTGCTGCCATTCCACTGCCATGAAGACTGAAGTAGGACTTAAACCCGCTATCTGTAGCTGAACATGGCAGCCATCTTGGAAGTATGGTAATGACTGTAGCATCGCGCTACTAATTATCACAGACACAGAATGTAGTTTAACTGGAGCTTTATTCATTACATCCAGTGTCGACCCTGTCCCTACTCTAACTGCCCACCAGCCGATCCCGGCTCCTCCTGTTCCTCCTCCTGGCTCCGCCCTCCCAAGCACTAGACTGCACAGAACAATGCTTCATCTCCCCCTTTCTTAACAAAATGAAATTAACTTCTACCAAGTTCGCAATTGTCCACTCAGCCCCATGAGTCGGCAGACAGTCTGTTTGGGCCACAGGAAGGTGTCTCCAAGCATGAGCTCAGACTCAGTCCTGTCTTCAAGCATCAGCAAGGTCGAATCAGTGATGGGTCTGTCTTTGGTCGATCTTTCGGTTGTCTCACCACAGACATCTTTGACCACGGGAGCGCGTTCTTGAAAGCGTGAGACATCGTGCGTGAACGGCTTGTTCTCAGATTCCACAGTTATCACGGTTTCGTTCTGCTGTGTGACTACTGATATCTCGACGTGGCAGTGGCAGTCTGTTCTCCATTGTGACACATGTTTTCCTGAGCATCCGCTTGTGAGTTCACTTCCTTTACTCATTCGGTCAGGGGCATCAATGCTCTCGTGCTCACAATCCTGCATGTTGGAGGATAGAGCACTGAGTGTCTTGGTTCGGTTTTGGGACTCATATGCAGGTTTTATTGATCCTCTCGGCTCCCACCCGCATTCGTAAATGTTGAACTCATTGAGCATGGGGTTATCAGATTCTCTTGATCCTATCTGCTCCCACTCGCGTTTGTAAATGTTGAACTCTTCGAGCATGGGAGTATGGGAATGTTCCGTTCTCGTCCACTCTTGTCTCCGCGATGCGGACCCATCTTTGCCAACACACCTTGTCTCCTTGACGGAGTGATGAGACAGTCTTTTCCCACGCCAATGTGTAGTGCCCCATATGGCTGCCTCTTTTCTGACAACTCTTGGAGTCAGCCTCGCAAACCCCGTCAGGGGTGACGGTACCCTCCTCAAGTCCGGATATGACCGCGACAAACAGGACAAGTTGCTTGACGTTGTAATCAAATGTTCCGAGACATCTGCGTGCAATATGCTGTTTTGGATGAGTGAAGTAGTCTCTGAGTTTAAGGGCCGTTCAGGTGATCGGTGCCATGGATGTTATCGTGAACTTGATTCTGTTGACCTCAGTGATTGTACCGACCTGTCCTCTGAATCAGAGAGATCTCTTGCTGCTTTTCTACGAGACCCTTCTTTCAAATGTGTTTGGACTGATGCACTTATTGCACTGGTAGGCTGTGACAAACGGCTCTCAGGTTTAGAGTTGTCTGTGGGACACTTCTTGGGGTATGTGTCTCGCCATGTCTTCCATGCTGTTTCAGTAAAATGATTGTCTGAAAGCCAAGCGTGTATTTCTTTTGTTCGATCCCGAGGCTTTTCGTTGCTGCCCTTCTTGTATGATGTCACTGGTCTCCTCTCAGTTCCCTCACTTTCATGGGTGTCCTGAGTGTACTTGCCTCTCACTTTCTGGTGTCGGAGTGAATCACCCAGTTTTGTGAGGTCTCTTTCGTCTTCTGGCTCGCTGGGAGCCCTGGTGTCTGTGTCCTGGGAGTGGTGTTTTCCACGACTGCATGTTTCTTCGGACTTGTCTGTGAAGGTCGGTGGCCCGCCGATTGCTCGGGTGTGCTTGTGTACCGGCTCCCAGAGTTGACATGACTGGTCCGATATTCTATAGCTTGTCTTTTCTTCATACTTGTTGAGTAGGCTGACATCGGTTCCATCCCTGTGAGCTATCTTACTTGACTCTTCTTCAGAATAGTTTGTGTCATTTGCTAAGTGACTCCTTGAAGTTGAATAACTCCCTGAGGTTATGTCTGTGAGGCAGTCATGATTCTGGATCATCCCAGTCTTTTGTCTTCGCGTTGTTGACTCAGAGTGTTTTATGTCACTTTGCCTCTCCCACTGTCTTGTCTCTAGTCTACCTTCACCCTTCCTTTCTCTGGTTTCAGTTGCCTCTTGAATCTTATGCTCTGACCTGAGGGAGATCTCCTTTCGCTTATCTTCTCTTCTTGCATTGATGTGCAATTCTCTTGACAATTCTCTTGTTTCGGCTCGCTCTCCAGCTTTGGCCCTCCTGACAATTTCCTTCAACGAGAATTGCCTTTGAAGTATCTTGCGCTGTGTGTCCGGTTCTGAACAGCTCTTAATCACCCGCAGGTGGATAGCTTCCTCATTTGTGAATGTGTTGAATTGACAGTATCGTACCAACTTGTGTAACCGCGTTACAAAGTTTGATAAGGATTCTCCTGGTTCCCGCCGTGCTGCATTGAAAACAATGCGTTCATCATCGACATCTTCCTTCGTGATGAAATGACCACATAACGCCTTTTTGAGTTTTGTATATGTTCCTGTATCCTTTGCTGAGAAGGTTCTGATCAGGCGTCGGCCTTCGTGACCCACCAATTGGAGTAGTAGTAGTAGACGTTTACTATCTCTTCGCTCTCCGATAACGTCCAGAAATGCATCCAGTGACTCCAGCCACCGGTTCCATTCTGGACCCAGACTCTGGTCGCTGGTCTGTGTCACTGGGGGTGGCACTCCAATGCAGGGGCTCGATGTATGTGTTTCTTCTCTCACTGACATGATGGTAGAATGTGCTGGCATGCCGATGTCACAGGACTGTTTCCTCACTTTCTTCTTGTCTTCTTTTGCTGACCCTTTTCGGCCGCTAGTCTTTGCTTGGTCGTTTCCTTTGAATTGTGGTAAGGTTCGCCGCTCCCGGGTGACTACTGTATGTTTCCATCCTTGGCGCGACTGTCTCGGTATGCTTCTGTGAGTTGGATCGGGATTTCCTGAGGGCAACTGGCCACCATTCAGCTGCACTATACGTGACTCGTGGCTCTGCGAATTCCCGCTTTCCTTGGTGTTGCGTGCTAACTGCAGGTGGTCGGTGGTGCTTCCGCAATGATACGTGGCAACGTTGTCAGTGTTCTTGCGTTTCATTCCCAACTAATGCAGATTATCCAGTCACTTAGTTGATGAGAGACGACTTCTTTTATATTTGTCTGCTCCTGATTCTGGATCATTTGTTTTCTTGACTTCTTCTACTTTTGTAGCTATTTGTCTTCACGTGGTGCTGAAGTTTACTTTGGTACTTGTCTTTGCTCGTGCTTGCTCGTGTTGTTAGCTCCTGTGTTTGCTCGGGCTTGTTTCACCCTTTTCTTTGCATGTGCTTATTTTCTCCACGTTTGTCAGTGTTCGCGCGTTTGCTTTTGCCAGTGCTTGGTTCCATACCCTTGTCACTGATTGTTCCTTTAGACTTGCCAATGCCTGTCCTTGCAGTTCACTTACATTTGTCACTGCTTGTTTTCTGGTTCACTCTCTGCATTCACTCGTGCTTGTTTGTTTTGCCCTCGTCTTTCCTGGTGCTTGTTTATGTTTCCTTATTACGCCTCTTGCGCTTGCTTGGGTTTATTTTCTTATTATACTCCTTGTATTTGCTCGTGATTATTTGTGTCCACTTATCACTTCTATCTAGCTCTTGCATGTGTCTGTGCTCGTTTGCTTATCTTACTTTTGGCTTTGCCCGTGCTTGTCTGCTGTTTCTTCCTTGCACTGACTCGTGCTTGTTTGTTTGTCATCCCTTTGCATTGATCAATGTTTGTTAACTTGGCACTGCCTGACTCAAAGATGGCCGCTCTCACACTGCACAGGGTCTGTCTTCGTGGCCGCCTGACTTCAAAATGGCCACCGTCTCGGACATCCCAGTTTACACAAGACTTTCTCTCTGTCCATTCAGACCCTGTCTGATTCACAGCAGGACTCACCCGCCGCCGGTCCTAGGAACACCAGCACCTCTCCAGTTCTCCACACCTGTCCACAGCCAGCACGTTCAGGTAAGGTTGGGGTGGGCTCCCACCTTGCTTCTTTTCGCTTCGCGCTCACTCGGCGACAGCGTGCCGAAGCTCACGCATCGGGCGTGAGGTTCCGATGTCGGGGCGCGCTCAAGTTCCGTTTCCCTGCGCTCGACAGCGCTTACCAGCTGGCGACGATCCTCACCACTGTGGGGTGCTAGGCAGAGTCGGAGTGGGCTCCCGACTTCTGCTCTTTCAGGGCACGCCGATTCCCACGCATCACGCGTGAGTCGCGTTTTGGCGCGAACGAGCGCTTCTCCTTCAGACGCTCTGGCGCTCGTTTTCCCGGTTCCTTCGTGCTCCCTTCGTCGTCTGGCTTGGGGAGAAGGTCACCTGCTGCTGGCCTCTTTCTTCAGGCGGCAGCTCCACACGGCAGCGTTCTCCTTTTCTCGACGCTGAATGGGACAGGGCACTCTCGTGGGATTCTGTGGGCAGTGGTCATGCCCATCCCATCCTCGTCGCCAGTTGTAGCATCGCGCTACTAATTATCACAGACACAGAATGTAGTTTAACTGGAGCTTTATTAATTACATCCAGTGTCGACCCTGTTCCTACTCTAACTGCCCACCAGCCGATCCCGGCTCCTCCTGTTCCTCCTCCTGGCTCCGCCCTCCCAAGCACTAGACTGCACAGAACAATGCTACAATGACCTCTTCTCAATAGAACAGATGTAGTGATACAAACACTGCAGCTAGTACACACAATCCTTTTTTGACTCAATAGCAGGAGTCCAAGACACACACCCACATACAGGCCAATGGACCCGATTCCAATGGGAGACCCCCTGATTTGTTACCCAAAAAACAGACATATTTTAGCAGCCTCTCACCTGAAATTGTCTAAGAGTGCCTGGGTCATTCCTGAAGGTGTTAGCAGCAGAGGCCTCAAGCCCAGGCTGCTCCCAAAATAGGGCCTCTTACCTTGCAAACTTGGTTCAACAATATGTCCGGAATGAGATGGTGACCAATCATTCCGCAACGCTGCTGAAGTTGAAGACAGACAGCAATGCCTATAAAACCTGTGGCTTTTTCACGCTAGTAAGGATTCTACAGCTCTAGACCAGGCCGACACTGAAACAAACATCCATGTCTACAAGTTCATGCCTTCAGCTGAGCTAGTTTTGTTAGCTTCCCACATAGACCTTCTCCAGTAGCATGCCACCTCCTTGGTACAACCCCAAATAAGCTAGATACAAGTCCTAAGTTGCAAAAGACACTGCCAGTCATCCTGAAGGAACAGAACATTTCTCTGAGCTAATTGGCCTTTTCTATTCCACTCAAGTAGACATTTTACACTACATTCTGGAATACATGGTGAGCATGTTATTAGCTACTGCTACTGCTGCAACATTATATGGGAAATTACGCGGACTAGAAGTATTTGAACTGTTCACCTACCATGGCTACTACCTGGTGAAACAGTAATACCAGTGGCTGTTCAGCCACTGTGAAATACTAAATGTATTTCTCTCACAACTGGAGAGCAAGGGCTCTGTCGGTGGTATGCTCTATCAGGTTGTTGGCTTTGGGTTGCTGAATCATGAGCGATTTCATCAGGGTGATAGTGTTTCTATTGAATTCACTCATTCACCAGTGTGCAGGAATGCTAGTGCCAGTGTTTGCTGTTGAAGTCACTCCTTCACCAGTGTGTGGGAATGCTAGTGCCAGTAGTGTTTTCTGTTGAAGTCACTCATTTACCAGTGTGCGGGAATGCTGGTGCCAGTGTTTGCTATTGTAGTCACTCATTCACCAGTGTGTTGGAATGCTAGCGCCAGTGTTTGCTGTTGAAGTCACTCATTTACCAGAGTGAGCTGACACTAGCGCCAGTGTTTGCTATTGAAGTCACTCATTCACCAGTGTGTGGGAATGCTAGCGCCAGTGTTTGCTTTTGAAGTCACTCATTTACCAGTGTGAGGGGACACTAGCGCCAGTGTTTGCTATTGAAGTCACTCATTCACCAGTGTGTGGGAATGCTGGTGCCAGTGCTTGCTATTGAAGTCACTCATTCACCAGTGTGCAGGAATACTAGTGCCAGTGTTTGCTATTGAAGTCACTCATTCACCAGTGTGTGGGAATGCTGGTGCCAGTGCTTGCTATTGAAGTCACTCATTCACCAGTGTGCAGGAATGCTAGTGCCAGTGTTTGCTATTGAAGTCACTCATTCACCAGTGTGTGGGAATGCTAGCACCAGTGTTTGCTATTGAAGTCACTCATTCACCAGTGTGCAGGAATGCTAGTGCCAGTGTTTGCTATTGAAGTCACTCCTTCACCAGTGTGTGGGAATGCTAGCGCCAGTGTTTGCTGTTGAAGTCACTCATTTACCAGGGTGCGGGAATGCTGGTGCCAGTGTTTGCTATTGAAGTCACTCATTCACCAGTGTGTGGGAATGCTAGCGCCAGTGTTTGCTGTTGAAGTCACTCATTCACCAGTGTGTGGGAATGCTAGCGCCAGTGTTTGCTGTTGAAGTCACT
This sequence comes from Lissotriton helveticus, assembly GCF_964261635.1. Classification (NCBI taxonomy): domain Eukaryota; kingdom Metazoa; phylum Chordata; class Amphibia; order Caudata; family Salamandridae; genus Lissotriton; species Lissotriton helveticus. Next base: position 46,884,348 of record NC_136070.1, read on the forward strand.
CATTCACCAGTGTGTGGGAATGCTAGCGCCAGTGTTTGCCGTTGAAGTCACTCATTCACCAGTGTGTGGGAATGCTAGCGCCAGTGTTTGCTGTTGAAGTCACTCATTTACCAGTGTGAGGAGACACTAGCGCCAGTGTTTGCTATTGAAGTCACTCATTCACCAGTGTGTGGGAATGCTAGCGCCAGTGTTTTCTGTTGAAGTCACTCATTCACCAGTGTGAGGGAATGCTAGTACCAACGTTTTTATATTGTAGTCACTCATTCAGCAGTGTGCGGGAATGCTGGTGCCAGTGTTTGCTATTAAAGTCACTCATTCACTAGTGTGTGGGAATGCTAGCGCCAGTGTTTGCTGTTGAAGTCACTCATTTACCAGTGTGCGGGAATGCTTGTGCCAGTGTTTGCTATTGAAGTCACTCATTCACCAGTGTGTGGGAATGCTAGCGCCAGTGTTTGCTGTTGAAGTCACTCATTTACCAGTGTGAGGGGACACTAGCCCCAGTGTTTGCTATTGAAGTCACTCATTCACCAGTGTGTGGGAATGCTGGTGCCAGTGCTTGCTATTGAAGTCACTCATTCACCAGTGTGCAGGAATGCTAGTGCCAGTGTTTGCTATTGAAGTGACTCATTCACCAGTGTGTGGGAATGCTAGGCCAGTGTTTGCTGTTGAAGTCACTTATTTACCAGTGTGTGGGAATGCTGGTGCCAGTGTTTGCTATTGAAGTCACTCATTCACCAGTGTGTGGGAATGCTAGCGCCAGTGTTTGCTGTTAAAGTCACTCATTCACCAGTGTGTGGGAATGCTAGCGCAAGTGTTTGCTGTTGAAGTCACTCATTCACCAGTGTGTGGGAATGCTAGCGCAAGTGTTTGCTGTTGAAGTCACTCATTCACCAGTGTGTGGGAATGCTAGCGCCAGTGTTTGCTGTTGAAGTCACTCATTCACCAGTGTGTGGGAATGCTAGCGCCAGTGTTTGCTGTTGAAGTCATTCATTCACCAGTGTGTGGGAATGCTAGCGCAAGTGTTTGCTGTTGAAGTCACTCATTCACCAGTGTGTGGGAATGCTGGTGCCAGTGCTTGCTGTTGAAGTCACTCATTCACCAGTGTGTGGGAATGCTAGCACAAGTGTTTGCTGTTGAAGTCACTCATTCACCAGTGTGTGGGAATGCTAGCGCCGGTGTTTGCTGTTGAAGTCACTCATTCACCAGTGTGTGGGAATGCTGATGCCAGTGTTTGATATTGAAGTCACTCATTCACCAGTGTGTGGGAATGCTAGCGCCAGTGTTTGCTGTTGAAGTCACTCATTCACCAGTATGTGGGAATGCTAGCGCCAGTGTTTGCTGTTGAAGTCACTCATTTACCAGTGTGAGGGGACACTAGCGCCAGTGTTTGCTATTGAAGTCACTCATTCACCAGTGTGTGGGAATGCTAGCGCCAGTGTTTGCTGTTGAAGTCACTCATTCACCAGTGTGTTGGAATGCTAGCGCCAGTGTTTGCTGTTGAAGTCACTCATTTACCAGTGTGAGGGGACACTAGCGTCAGTGTTTGCTATTGAAGTCACTCATTCACCAGTGTGTGGGAATGCCAGCGCCAGTGTTTGCTGTTGAAGTCACTCATTCACCAGTGTGTGGAAATGCTAGCGCCAGTGTTTGCTTTTGAAGTCACTCATTCACCAGTGTGTGGGAATGCTAGCGCCAGTGTTTGCTGTTGAAGTCACTTATTCACCAGTGTGTGGGAATGCTAGCGCCAGTGTTTGCTATTGAAGTCACTCATTCACCAGTGTGTTGGAATGCTAGCGCCAGTGTTTGCTGTTGAAGTCACTCATTTACCAGTGTGAGGGGACACTAGCGCCAGTGTTTGCTATTGAAGTCACTCATTCACCAGTGTGTGGGAATGCTAGCGCCAGTGTTTGCTGTTGAAGTCACTCATTCACCAGTGTGTGGAAATGCTAGCGCCAGTGTTTGCTGGTGAAGTCACTCATTTACCAGTGTGAGGGGACACTAGCGCCAGTGTTTGCTATTGAAGTCACTCATTCACCAGTGTGTGGGAATGCTAGTGCCAGTGTTTTCTGTTGAAGTCACTCACTCACTAGTGTGAGGGAATGCTAGTACCAACGTTTTTATATTGTAGTCACTCATTCAGCAGTGTGCGGGAATGCTGGTGCCAGTGTTTGCTATTATAGTCACTCATTCACCAGTGTATGGGAATGCTAGCGCCAGTGTTTGCTGTTGAAGTCACTCATTCACCAGTGTGCGGGAATGCTGGTGCCAGTGTTTGCTGTTGAAGTCACTCATTCACCAGTGTGTGGGAATGCTAGCGCCAGTGTTTGCTATTGAAGTCACTCATTCACCAGTGTGTGGGAATGCTAGCGCCAGTGTTTGCTATTGAAGTCACTCATTCACCAGTGTGTGGGAATGCTGGTGCCAGTGCTTGCTATTGAAGTCACCAGTGTAAGGGAATGCCAGTGCCAAACCTATTTCTGTTAAAGCGCCAAAGAGAATCACAGCACAAATTAGACAATCAAAAAGTAATAGCAGCAAAGAGGATGCAAGGTCCGGCTGCAGAGTGAATGGAGACCCTTCTGTTCATGCTTTACTTTCCTAGTATACAGAACTGTTACAGAATATTTGATGTAAGGCATACAGACCTATAGTCCTGGAGAAGGCCCCTAGCCCCATAATGTAGATGCAAGAGTGGCAAAGCATGTTGACAGAAAAGTCAACCTTCCTGCTTTTTGTTTTGCTGGGGAGGCACCAGAAAACAATATTTTATTGCATTCAACAAAGGTAGAACACTCATGATGACACAGGTGACACTAGCTACTAGACTCCCACAATGAGAAAGCTGTACAACTAGAGGGCAGATGTACTTTCCAGAAGAGCCCCTCCGGCAGATGAAATATTCTGTGATAATGAATAAAAGTAGGGTAAGAGGAGTCATCATCCTGCATGAGTATAGGAATGCTCATGAAATCCTCAAAAAGGATTGGCCAGTCCTATAGGAGTGATGTTATGTAGCGCAGAATCATAACAGCAAATGAGGTAGACAGCACCATCCTGTTGCAAAGTCATCCTGTGTCCTGGGCACCCCCATTCACGCTGACTGGTACTGGTAATAAATAATAAACCACATTTGTAAAATGCACAACCACCCGTAAGGGTCTCTAGGCACTTGGGGTAGTCGGGAAGATTAAGCAAGCTATTGCCCAGAGTTGCATGGTGCTGGGCTAATCTGCCGCCGGTGCCAGGGATCGAACGTCATCCCCAGATTCCAGAGTCAGTCACCCTAGCCACGGCGCCACACCTCTTACTGGTGGTAACTGATTCTGACTGTTCCTGGACTCTGCCTAACCAGGCCCAGCGCCAGTGTTATGTTGAAAACACGGTAAAAACACACATATACATGAGGGTACACTATATATTAAAGTACACTTATAATTGGCATGAGCTACTCTATAAGTCCCTAGTACATAATAGGGATTAAAATGACCTTTAAATCCCTAATATATAATAGGGCATGGCAGTTTGGAGGCCAGCAAGACTTTCTGCACTTGCACGTGTGCACTGCTGAGAGCCGGAGGTCATTATAAATGCAGCCCTGTGTTGCAGCACTGCTTTTAAATGTAAATTGTGCCCAAACTCAACTTTGGAGATAGGGGCACTTAAAAAGTAATAAACTACAATATGTTGGCATATTACATACCCCCAGATTCTTCCCTAGGTGTCCTAGGGGTGGGGTTGTCATGTACTTATAAGGAGGACCTTTAAGAAAGAGGTTTTACATGCCCATGGGGATAGAGAAATTGCACATTTCACTACCCCCATTGTATTAAAGTGCTTCCCAAAATTGACTTGTGTTCTAGGAGCACTGTGGAGTGAGGATCTACACTATTTTTGCATGTTCACAACCCCTAAAGTCTCCCCTATGTATCTTAGGAGTTGGAGTTCATATAACTTTAAACAGGACCTTTATAAAATATGTTTCATAGGCCCTATTGTGGTGTTGGGTTCAAATCAGGCTTACATATTCTGCTAAGCTCTCGAACACCTTAGTATAGAAGTTGGCACGGACACTGGAAAAGGTAAAAGACAAGTTTATTAAGACCCCATGGGGTGGTGATACATTCCTACCGCACCCTTCGGCAGTGTAAGAAGTAGCACACCGAACATTGGTGCGCGACCTCTTTTATACAGTTTAATAGCAATAAAAAGATAGGCGGTCACAAGTTACACATTTTAGGTACATATAAGGTCATTTTTGGAACACAGCCAGCAGGTGGGAGGAGTTAAATAGTACTGGTCAGTTAGTACCAACATTCCTAAAGAGTGACCAGTGAATGCATGATGCGCATGTGCGCTTGACCAGTACTAAAAATAGCCTGTTGCCGAGCAGAATAAGGGACCATGAATATCAAGAAAGGACAAAAGGGCACACTGACCACGAGGCAGCGTGTTCATAGAAAACGGAAGTCAGAGGGATTCAAAATGGCCCCCGTTCGTTTTGGTCAAGTTAACAGAAAAGACCGTGTAGCTGTGCTAAACGCTAACTCAGGAGCTGCCAAAACACGACAGACGGCCCTTTTAGCGTTTAGCAAAAGCTACCTCATACTGAACATAATCAGAATGTTCATCATCAATGTTAATGGCCATTAGTTTCAATACTTCGTCGTTGATCAGTTTCTCTTGCTTAACAATAGCTCGTTTGGACGGAATACAGGCTGTGATACATACAGAACATAACGTAGGGCCGCATTGAATACATAGACAAAGGGTAAATAGTACTCCAAGAAAGACACAGAGAATCGTTAATAATTTCCAACCCCAAGTAGTAAGCAGAGTCCAGAACCACCCAGAAAAGGTCCATGCTCCATTTTCTGGATGGATCTCAGCAGCTATCTTATGTAATTTTGTAATTGAATCATACACAGAAGGTGAGTTATCTGGCACATACACACAACAACTACTCCCGATGACACGGCATGCTCCACCCCTATCAGCTAGTATCACATCTAAAACCATTCGATTCTGGAGCGCTACAATTCTGGTAATTTGCAATTCCTCAGTAATATTCCCTAAAGCAGAGGCAGTTTCATTTGCGACAGCTTCCACCACACGTGTAAGCCGCCTTATCTTCCTGCTATTTAGTGCAGCTCCTACAAATGAAAATAACCCCAAGTTGAAATCTACATATTGTTGTAAAGTGGTATCAGTCTGATCAATTTCATCAAGATCTAATGTTCGTTTAACTCTGTTCAGCACGAAATCATGGTACAGAACGTAATCATTGTGATACATGGGAGGAGCAATAAACACAGGTGGTAATACAAAAGCTATATAACATGTTCCCAACCATCCCAATGGTAGACGATGGTATCCCTTATTCCCACAAATGAAATATGTGTTACGTGAAGCTACAAATGCAATTCCAATCGGTGTATCAAAGGTAAGTGTAATATTACATTCACTGCGACCTACAGGGATTGTACCTTTATTTCTAATACACAAATCTGCTTTTGTATCAATGACTGTTATCATATGCAAATTCGTCACATTTATAAATCTTTGATTCGTATATACACGAGGTGTAGAAACATTGTCCGGACGATACTCTTCCCATTCAAATTTAGTTCCTTCAGCATGTGGATAGCCTTCTTTATCGTTATAGCATATTTTATTCAATCGAAAAAGTAGTCCACCTTTCGTTGGCCATCGCAAGGTGAAGAGAAGAGTGTACCAAGCATGACAAGAACCATTATGAGAAAACGGGAGAGGAATGAGTGGTGTTCCTCCCTTCTTCTGATGTCCGGGCAACATTCCACATACCCAACAATTGGACATGTTGGTCATGTTATGAGTATGATGCAAAATCTGAATAAAGCTGTTATTCAAATAAGTCTGCCTATGTCTTTCTTCGTGAAAAGGCAAAGTAAAATGAAAATGTTCAGATGGACTCGGAGTGGTGGGCAGCAAATGTTCTCGTACAGGAAACAATAGTTCTATAGTCCAAGCTAATACTGCGATCACCACTACAGTCAAGACAAAAAAAACAGCACCAAGAATTCTCCCTTTTCGTGTCGAAGGAGATGCCATAGTTCACAAAACAATATTCTTCAAAAGCAACACTAAGCGGAAAAATAAAAACGATGGTTCTGGACCGAGGCTGCCGTTGATTTGTTCTCCGGGATTCAAGACGGGTGTCGCTACACTGGGTAGAACTGATCCCCCCCCCTTGATATTCCCGGCTTCCGTTTCACAAACCTCAGAGCGGTTACCAACCAGTTTCAAAAACACAAAAGGGAATCTTATTTCCTGGGACGTAGATTGTACTTCATTTTATTAGAAACAACGTGGTCCGGGAAGGCTCCCTCCAATTCATCAGGCGTGACAGCTGGGCTCTTTTCTGTATCCAAAATCTTTCTGTAGTCGGATAGCACCACAGGGCTCACCAGATCCGGAGAGACACGTCGGCAGTGCGTTGAATGTATCCACCGCTTCTTGTTGGTGACTCTCACAGCAGTTCGCGTAGCCAGCAGCACTTGTTCAGGGCCATGCCATCTCGGTTCCAAACTGCTGGATCGCTCAAATACTTTGACCATCACGTGGTCCCCAGGGCGGAGATCGTGAGCCTCACCAGTGGAGTTATCAGGGAGCGCCTCTCGAACCTGTTGATGAATAGAAAGCAAATCATTTGTTAATCGTGCCAAATAATCGTTCATCATTATACAAGGCACATCATGTATTAAACGAGGTTTTGGAATTCCCCAAATATTCATCGGCCTTCCAAACACCACTTCATAGGGTGTGAGGCCAGATCGAGAATGTGGGACTGATCGAATGGACAGCAATGCCAAAGGCAAAGCATCCGGCCATTTCAGAGATGTGGATGCCACTATCTTTGCTAGCTTCAGTTTCAGAGTTGCATTGTATCTCTCGACCAAACCTGCTGATTGTGGGTGAAAGACTGCGTGGAATCGTTGTCTGATTCCCAATCCTTTCAGGATGTACTCGATTACTTTCCCGATGAAATGAGGACCATTATCACTCCACATAAGTTTACAAACACCATAGCGCGGGAAGTACTCTTTGAGTAACACCTTAGCTGTGGTCAATGCTGTATTGTCTTTCGTAGGGTAAGCCTCAATCCATTTGCTGAAGGCACATACCACCACTAGGACATACCTGAGATTATTACAGCGCTCCAGCTGGATGTAATCCATTTGCAGTACTTCGAATGGTGCAGTAGGTGGAACAAACCCTCCTTTGGGAGTATGAGTCCCTTGTCCAGGATTGTGCTGTAAACATATCAGACAAGTCTGTACTACTCTCTTAGCCGTGCTTGCAATATCAGCATTTTCCCAAACTCGTGTAAGCAATTTAGTAATTGCGAGAGCTCCAATGTGTGCCAGCCCGTGTGTCATTTGCACCATTGTTTGTAAATAGGCCATGGGTAGTTTCCATCTCTCCATATCTTTACTACGCCAGCAACCCTCATCATCCAATACTCCTTCAGTGGCCCATTTCATAAGTTCTGCCTCAGATGCTGACTTCTGTATATCTAATATTTCTTCTCTAGCATCATGCCACCGCTCGGCTTGTGACTTCACCACATACATGGGGAAATTATTTTGCAGCATAGCGGTCTCTCTCGCAATGCGATCTGCGAAAGCATTGCCTTGCCCTATTTTGTCCGTCACCTTTTTGTGTGCACTGCACTTGACTATTGCAACTTTCTTTGGGCATAACAGTGCATTCAGGAGATCGCGTACCAATTCTCCATGCATGATGTGTACTCCGTGTGAAGTCAAAAATCCTCGTTCCTTCCAGAGTAGGCCAAAATCATGCACTACTCCAAAAGCGTAACGACTATCCGTGTAAATGTTCACACATAGTCCAGCACTTAACTCACATGCTTTCGTTAAGGCTATCAGTTCAGCTGCTTGAGCCGATTTCTGGGGTATTCGTGCTGCTTCTACAACTGTCTTAAGTGTCGTGATCGCGTAGGCTGCAGAAGTCATACCATCTGGTAACCTCACGCACGATCCATCAACCCACAGTTCCCCATCTACATCTGGAAACGGTGTATCCTGTAAATCGATACGACCCTTTGTCTGTTCCTCAGTCAGAAAAACACAATCATGTTGTTCTTCCTTCTGAGTCTCAGCAACAGGATCCGGCAGTAAAGTAGCAGGATTCAGTGTCGTACATCGTTTTAGTGTGATGTGCGGCGCCAACAATGTTAGCTCATATCCTGTCAAACGGGCGCTGGTTAGATGCTGTGTTTTCGTTTGATTCAGTAACGCATCTACCGCATGGGGAACTAACACCAACAATTTGTGTGACAAAACTATTCCCTCACTTTGTCGTATCGCAACTGCTGTTGCTGCAACTGCTCGAAAACATCCAGGCAATCCTCGAGCCACAGGGTCGAGTACCGCCGAGAAGTATGCACAAGGCCTCTGTTTGTCTCCGTGTGTCTGCACTAACACTGACAATGCGCACCCATCCTTCTCGTGTACATACAATGTGAAAATCTTCGTGTAATCAGGTGTACCTAACACTGGTGCAGAACAAAGAACTTGTCTTAATTGTTCAAAAGCATTCTGACATTCATCCGTCCATTCAATGGGGATCGGTGTATCTTTAGACAACAATGCCAACAATGGTTTAACGATATGTGAAAAACCCAATATCCATTGCCTACAAAAAGACGTCAAACCTATAAAGGCACGAACATCCTTCTGGGTGCGAGGAACTGGAGTGTCTAGGATTGCTTGAATTCGATCTGGTGTCAATGCACGGCCCTCCTTAGACAAAAGATGACCGAGGTAGGTCACCTTTGGTCTACAATATTGCAGCTTTTTCTTCGGAACTTTATGATTATGTTTGGCCAGGAAGGAAAGCAAGGAAAAGGTACCCTTCTCACATTGTTCTGGCGTGTCTGCAGCAAGTAAGATATCGTCTACATATTGAATAAGAGCCACTCCATCTTGTAATTCAAAGGAATCAAGCTGTCTTTTTAATGCCTGACTATAAATGCTAGGACTTTCAGTATAGCCTTGAGGAACTCGACAGAATCTGTACGATTTATTGTTCAATGTAAAGCCGAATAGATATCGACTATCAGAATGTACAGGGATCGAAAAGAAAGCATTCTTCAAATCGATGACTGTAAAAGTAGTTGCCGTCGATGGAACCAACGTAAGCAACGTGGTGATGTCAGACACCACCGGGTATTGAGGCACTACTATCTTGTTTATTTCCCTCAAATCAATAATGAAACGGTAAACCTTAGCATCTGTACCTCTTTTAAGGATCGGTAAAATGGGGCTATTGCAAATATTGTAGGGGACTTCCTCAACTACTCCTGCCGAAATCAAATCATTGACAATGTGTATCAAAGCAAGTTCACCCTCTCGGGAAATCTTATATTGTGGGACACGTGGTAGAGATACTCCCTCCTTTACAGTAATACGTACTGGAGGAATTATCATCCGCCCCACATCCGTATCGGAAGTGGCCCACAACGTTTTCGGTAAGGAGGCCAGTACTTCAGATTCATGGAGAAAACACACTCGCTCTAATTCTGGGTAATTCTCATTCAACACAACTCGCACTCCTTCTGGGGCACAGCGAATAGTGGCTCGAAAGTGTTTTAACATATCGAGTCCCATAATATTATCTGGTGTATTTGGAGACAACAAAAAAGGACAAGGGGCAACAAATTTATCAACATGAAATGCAACTGGTTGAGACAGTGGGCTAGAAGTAGGTGTTCCAACGAACCCTATAGCTGTAATTACCTCGCCAGACAGGGGAGCCCTTGGAACCAAGTATTTGGACAAGGCGCTACGAGTAGCTCCTGTATCGACCAGAAATTGATCAGTAGAACCCAGAACATGTGCTTCTATATATGGACCCCTTTGATCAACTGGTACCTCAACCGATTCCACACCCCATCCTACGCAATCCTATGCATAGTGCTCATCCCGTGGCTCAGCAGAACCACCCTCATTTATCTGATATTGATTACGATTATCAAACGTATTATAGTCTGTCTGACCACGACCCCTTGCTCCATATCCTCCGCGATCATTCGTGCCATAACCTCCTCGATCAGTCGTTCCATAGCCTCCTCTTGACCCCCCATAATTAGTTCTAGACCTCCCACTTCCTCGTCCCCTCAAATTACGCTGCTCTCGAAACACCGGACAGTCTGCAATCCAATGCCCAAACTGTTTGCAGTATGCACATTGATTCACAGAAATGTCAGAACGAGGGGAGGAGCATTACTGTACGATCCTCGCCCTCCTCTATTGTTTCCTCTCGTAGCCTGAACCTGAGCTAACATTACCTTCGTCTTCAAATCCTTCGCCTTCTTTTCACTACTTTCTTTTGCCTCCAATTCCTGTCGTTCATAATATTGAGCCATAGTCAATAAAGAAGCAGGGGTTGCTGTGGTCCATGAACTTTCACTCGCTTTTAATCGTTTCGCAATCTCCGGTAGGAGATTAGCCACATACTTATCAACGAATAAGTGCCTGCCTGTATCTTCTGTCAATGATTGACCACTGTAATCATGGAACGCTTCCTCGAAGCGAGAGAAAAAATCAGAAACCGATTCATCCATTTTTTGTGTACAAGAAGCTAACATAGTCCAATCAATCTTTTTAGCGGGAGCAAGAGTCTTTAATTTTGTTAGTATGGCCTGTGGAAGGTCTAATATTAATTGACACGGCTTACATGCTGGTTCTCTATCTAAATCAGCCTGAACAAGATCTTTCCAAGTGGCCCCGAGAGTCGTGAGGTCATCAAACTTACGAATCGCTCTCCACATATCAGGAGGCAATATCAACCCGAAAAACAGGTCAATATCAACTAACGTCATAATACACGAAGAAATCGCGCTTTCAACATTTTCATAAAAAGCCGCAGGATTTTTACGGGGATCAGGTAAGGCATTCTTAAGCGCCATAACATCTGCTCTATTCCAAGGCGTATAAACCCAGTTATATACAAAATACCCTTTCGCATCTTTGGATCTTTTATCATCATCTGTGCCATCCCCTTTATGAGGGACATATAAAGGCGCAGCTTCTCGCATAGGTCTAACATTAATCGCAGCGATCTTATCTGTTTCAAAGATAGGGCATTCTTTGGATATCCCCATCGCTCCGGACGCAGACGAATTCTTCGACTTTGCCAGCTCCCGTAGTCGTGTCGCCTCATTTCGCAGTTGAATCAAACGCTTGAAGAAGTCGTCCGCATCTGAAAGAACAAAAAGACCTTTACGAAAATTCTCACGACCCTCGGATATCTCCTTTGGCTCTAACTCGAGAGAATATTTTCTGTACCGCTCAACAACTTCATCTCCAAAATGATCTAAAAAATACAGTCGCTCCTGATCAGACCACTGTTCCATTTTCGCAGTAATGTCAGAAACAGTAACAGTATTAATATTTAGCTTTCGTGCAAACGAACGTAATTCCGCAGTTCGTTCTGCATGTAACCTGGTACGCTGTGTTCGATCACTATCCTCGTCTGATTCCTCGTTCGGAGCCGTAGGTGCGACGTACGGAGGCGGACAACGATCTAGTAATGAAAAATCATCTGTTTCATTAGTAAGGACTGGATAAAGAGGACGCCTGATAGGGAATTGACCATTAACCTGTAAATTGCGTTCTCGTCTCTCCCTCTCTTTCTTTTCCTGTAATTCCTTCTCCTGTAGCTGTAAAGCTTTGTCATGTGCAGCCTTCCGCTGCACTTTCTCCGCCAAGGCTTCCTCACGCTTCGCTCGTTCACGCACCTCTTTCTCCCACATACGCACACAATCAAACATATCTTGTCTAGACCTTCGCTGAAACAAACACTGCTCTACATATTGTACCTTTCGAATGTCAAACGATCCATATAGTGGCCACTGTAATTCACGATCAGTCTTAGTATACTTATGCCATAATGTACTATACATTATTGGTGGAATACCGAATTTGACATACATTTCACGATTTGGAGTCCCCTCCGGGGGAGCCGGCTGTTTTTTACTTAATCGATAATTGGTACCATTTTCAGGACAGCACATCCTGCGGAGTGTGCTAAAAACAGGCATGTTTCAAAAAGTACCACGAGAACGCGATACTACAAAAATGACACCTAACGCGGTGTACCGTTCAAATCAAATAAATCAGAGAAATATCCCTACATGCCTGCCTATGTGAGGTGCACTTCACATATTCAAATTCAAATTCAAAGATTCAAACGTTAGCTAACTTCAAACAAATTCAAATTCAAATTCAAAATTCAAAAAGCCACAGTAAGTGTCAGTAGACTACCTCACCAATCAAAAGCTTACCAAATATTTTCAAACGTCCAAAGTCCAACTGCCAAGTTCTGTGGTCAAATCAGCCAAAACGGCACATCACGACAATCCAAGATCAGAATCTCAGTCGGAGACCGGCGCCACCTGGAAGGTCAGATCGGAAGGAAGGAAAGACACACCGTGGGTGCCAAGACTCGGGTCACTAAGTGGCAGCGTACGCGTCCATGGCGAGTTTCCTCACCTTCGTCACGACCTCTCCTTCGGGCATCCGAGTCGCCGATGAGTCCCTTCGTGGTCGCCAATTGTGGTGTTGGGTTCAAATCAGGCTTACATATTCTGCTAAGCTCTCGAACACCTTAGTATAGAAGTTGGCACGGACACTGGAAAAGGTAAAAGACAAGTTTATTAAGACCCCATGGGGTGGTGATACATTCCTACCGCACCCTTCGGCAGTGTAAGAAGTAGCACACCGAACATTGGTGCGCGACCTCTTTTATACAGTTTAATAGCAATAAAAAGATAGGCGGTCACAAGTTACACATTTTAGGTACATATAAGGTCATTTTTTGAACACAGCCAGCAGGTGGGAGGAGTTAAATAGTACTGGTCAGTTAGTACCAACATTCCTAAAGAGTGACCAGTGAATGCATGATGCGCATGTGCGCTTGACCAGTACTAAAAATAGCCTGTTGCCGAGCAGAATAAGGGACCATGAATATCAAGAAAGGACAAAAGGGCACACTGACCACGAGGCAGCGTGTTCATAGAAAACGGAAGTCAGAGGGATTCAAAATGGCCCCCGTTCGTTTTGGTCAAGTTAACAGAAAAGACCGTGTAGCTGTGCTAAACGCTAACTCAGGAGCTGCCAAAACACGACACTGGTGTTGGAGAAATTGCGCATTTAATTTTTCCAATTGTAGATCCCCAGCCATAAAGGTTAACATGGCAGTAGTTTATTAATGCATAACTATAGCCAGGAATTCCTACAAATATCGTTCAAAGACCTAAGAGAATGGTATTGATAAATCCAACAATATGCTATTGTTGAATTTATCCTAATGTATTCAGAAAAGTTATAACCCTTTCTTGTCTGTAAGCCAAAATTCAGCCTTCCTGTGGTCTCATCTGATTGGTCAGAGTTAAGAGCATTTGCCAGGCTGCTTTGATGAAGTGTTAAGTGGCAGGAATTAAGGCAGGAATTTGCTGATGATAGGGGAAAGAGAATTCTGGAAATGAGTCATACTGGAGGTTGGTTTAACTCCAAGCATGCGGTGCATTTTCCCGCAGTGCGCTGAAGTTTTAAAAAACCCGCGGTTCATGACGAGCTCAGCTCGTCATGAGTGTACGAGAGGTGTACCTCATGACGAGCTGAGCTCGTCATGAGCATCGAAGGCGTTAACTAGTTCTTGCTCCTCTGCAGCAAGCTCATCCATACTGAATTTTGGAAGAATAGTGCTGTCTGGGAGAAGATTATGTAATACTTTGGAGGAAGTGGTCATGCTCCAGGGTGTTTGTTACCTTGCACCTCATTGGACAGGAGTGTTCCTCTGCTTGCACCTCAGAAAACACTGTATAAATATGTGAGAGGCACAGATCATCTCAGATCTGTTTCTTGAAACTAAAAAAAGGCTTACCGAGCTGGAAACTTGATTTGCACCATCAGGCCCTGCATTCTGACTGACTATGCCTGCTGCATTATCTGGAACAACAGCTCTTCACATATACCTTGCTTCAAGAGAATTATAGAGTGGACTCCCTGCAAGCTACAGGGTAACAGAGCTCACCTGGACCGTCTCCACCAAGAATCCCCAGCCTGCAGTGCGTCCAGTGGATTTGTAAGTGTATTGTCCAAGTCGATTGTGGGAACAGAAGGTCCTTACTTTCACGGACCATCTTGGTAAGTCTGGGCGGTGAACTCTGCTCCGCTGGTAGAGTTTGCAGAGTTTTCCACACTCCGCGTTATGCAGAGCTCACAGAGTTCCAAAAAACTCAGTCACTCCCGTTCGTCAACACCAAGTTGTCGAGCGCAAGCGGGAAAAATCCACCTCACGGCGATATTTTTCCTCGTTTGTGATTGTCAACAAGAAAGTTGGTGAGTACGAGCATGCAAAATCAACCTCCCGGTGAAATTTCTCAACGCGGGCGATCAGATTTCTCATTGCGAGTGGTCACGTATGCTCGCGACCGCACCATTGAGAAACCATCCGTACGTGTTGAGAAAGCTTCCGCTCGAGTAAAAATCTACTCGAGCAGCAAAAGGAAGCCGCGTCCACTCATGCTGTGCATGGTGCCGTTGGCGATGATTGCACAGTGCGAACAAGCACCTGGCACTGAAAATCACCGCAAACCGTGGCAGAGTAATTTTGCACTTCGTGGAGTTCCACTATGCGGAACTAAACAAACTCCACCCAGGCTTACATCTTGGAGATTCCAGACCCTCTGCATTGTTGTTTTGGACACTTTGGACCCCCAGGAGGAATTTCAGGAAGAAGTTCCAGAAGTTTGGAGAAGTTTGGAGCAACTTTGGAATAAAGCTCCATAAGTGGACTCACCCAACGCGAGAGCAAAGCTTGCGACCTTCAACAGCGAGATGGCCTGCCTTGCTGGTTCGTACCACTATCAAGCTCCGGAGGTCTGACTTCCAGAGTTTGACAGGGAGCTCCCTGGAAAGCAGGTAGGGGAACCCTCACTCAGCCCAGCCTAATGAAGAGCATCAAGGGGACCCGGCAGAAAAAGCTCCAAAAAAGTTTCTAAGTCTGAAGGTAAAATATCAACTGAGGCCTACTGAGAGTGGTACCCGAGCAGGGCTCCATCATGGTCAGCCTGATGCTTTGACTTTGTCCCGGTCCAGTGTGACAAGGTCATCCCCTTTGGTATCGCTTTGTTCGTCCTAAGTTGGCAGGATATGCCCAGACGTGGGTCCCTTGCTCACTTTGCCACTGGATTCAAGATCGCCTGGCTGATGAGGCCTATGAACCCGGAACCGGTCCCAGGATGCTTGTTTCTGGTCCAGGGAAGACATGGCTTGGCAGTTCGGGCTGGACTGTTCCCATGAGGCACAGGGTCAGACTGATTTGCATATGGCCATGTCTGAACTGGGGTGGTGGAGTGAGCTAAAGAATGGTGATGGATTAAACCCAGATCAGTTGACTGGGGGTGAGAGTTTGATTTGCTCAAGCGCTCCGTCCATCATCCCCTTTGGTATTGCTAGGTGTCCCAATGTGGCGCAATAGGTTTCTAAGTGCTATATAGGGCTAAACATTTTAAAAATCATATCTCCATTTCCCTACATTGGAATTTTGTTGCTTTGGTGTCATTTTAAAGATAGACATATTTTCTATTTTTATAAAGTGCTGTGAGATTTGTATAGTGTGTGTTGCCTTAATTATTTACTGAATTGATGTTTTAAAATACTTTACATATGTGTCTCTTAAGTTAACCTTGCCTGCTCACAGCCAAGCTACCAAGGGTTGAGCATGGGGATAATTTATTGGGATCTATTCTGAGTTCTAGACTGTGTTGATGGCCTTATTGCCAGTAGTAGATGCATGTTTACCACTACTAATAACCCACTTTCCATCACTTTTAATCCAGCACCTGTGGTCCATTGACTGAATATTGTGAACACAATCTATAGCAGGCTGGAGAGAGGAGAGTCCCAAATGCAGCCAGCATTCATCCAGCGTTTCCTACAAGAGTGAAATGTGCATTGCAATCCACTACATATTCAAATGTGTACCTCTAGATGCACGTTGAGTTTAATCTAAGTAATTACTTATATCAGAAAGCCCTTGATTTCCAGACACTACTCGTGAGACTTGATTACCCATCCTCACTAGGCTTCGAGGGTAGGTTTATCCTTTCTATCCAGTTTGAGTGCACCAAAAAGCGTGGAACAGCATGAAATGGGAAAGGCCTCACACAGTAGCGCAAAAAGTCAGGCAAACTGTGAATTCAGCGTATGGATCAGCTGCAGCTGGCAACATTACAATATGGTAGGGCGCGATGCCCAAAACACTCACTATATATGCTGGCACACAGGCTCCGAATAAGGTCTCCTTCATCCTGACATCCGGCAGCTCTCCTCGGACTCAGGCGGAAAGGGAGGGACTTACTTCCTTCTACAACATGAAACTAACCAATGCAAGATTCGTTGGAGCAGGCTAACACTACAGCCATTTTGAGGCTGGGGCCCTGTGAGTGCAATCCCTTGGCTGTTTGCAGACGTGGAATTGCAGGCTCTGAAGTGCGCAGGTCAGATTGGCTGGCTGAAGGCAGCTGGCCAATCTGACATGCGTACTGGCAGGGGCTGAAGTTGTAGTACAATTGCACTAATCAGCCCCGCCCCATGTCCTCGCGCTTTAACAGTGCGAGCCTGGTATACATTAATAAAATGGAATTTATTACCATTTCATTAATGTGTGTCCCTGCAGCAGGCGGGGCGATGTTCCTTCGCCATAACAGAGGAGCCGCCGCTGGTACGTATGGAGCAAACCGACAATTCACCAGAAGCTAAGCTGACTGAAAGCATGAATATGATCCAGTTAAACACACTGTCAGCAGCTCGGCACATACAGATGGACACGTCCTGAGTCTTATATCAACATACAGTATTGCAACAGCAAACATCTGGCTACATCATCAGATTTATTGGGACAATTAGCATGGCTGCACAAAGCACATCAAAAGCACCCATGTCAGCAGAACTCACTGTACTGTGTAAAGAAGTGAGACCCGTCACAGGTGGGAAGAGACTAACATAACATGATCACCTTGGCACCAGACAAGCGATGCCAGGAGTCTGCCTGCAGCTTTTCTGGTTAGGAAGCATTAGTTGTTTGTCTTAGGCTATTTGCCAATCACCCATGCAGGTGCACATCTTTACTTTGTGAACAAATAAACAGCTGTAATTGCAACAACATGTTGTCAAGAGAGCAGTGTAAAACAAATGCACTTGTATGGGTGATTAGCAAAGAGCCCTAGCTCTATAAGCACACGCTCCCTTACCGAAAGAGTATAAAAACCAGCAAACCTCACCATGTCTGTCAAATAAATAAATCAAAGAACACTGACTGGCTCTGAATTACACACCAGGGGCCCGATTCACAGAACTAACTTAAGACAAAATCCTAAACTTACTACTTTTGGTATTCACAGAAGTTAGGATGTTGTCTTTAGTTTGTCTTAAGACAGACTTAAGACAGTCTTAAGTTAGGATTTTGTGTTGGCGTACTGCTTTGGCTCGTGGAAATTCTTGTGGCATGCTTTCACCACTGTGCCAAGCACATGATGACAAAACATTGTTCACAGGTACCTGTCACTACATCTTACAGCTAATGTTTGAAGCCTAGGCTGTTTGGTGGTTGACTTGCTATGAATAGTAACTTGTGAGCAAACGGGCGTGATGTATTAAAGGCTTTTGCCCTATCAGAGTCCATGGTAAACTGCGATAGTAACCAATCAGTGACAAAATTAAACACTGCTGAAAGATCAATTATGATTTAATACTCCCAAATTCTCTTGCAGTTCATAAAATATTTAGACCAAACTTGAAACCATGCTTCTGTATCCTGCAACTGTAATCTTAGCACACAAAACTGGAAGACACAGAAGGAAAACTACAACTGTTTAGAGAAATCCCTTTATAACAATATTGCAACCAGTCTAATCTTAAACTGGTCTTTATTGTTGCCGCCTTGCATAACAAAGTCATACGGTGTTAGCCCTTTTTTGAAGAAAAAAGACCAACACATTCTCTTCAGTTTTCTTTGAATTGCATTTTAGTTTGAGGACAAGTAGATGTTTATCAGTGCTTCTATGTTTACACTGTTTACACTCATAAGTGCAATTTCACTTTCAGTGGTGTTTGATCAGTTATTCAAGGTTTACTCCTAAAACAGGAAAGTCTACATAAAGGGTCCCTTTTCATCTTGAAGAACAGAAGCCATAGTCTGACTCATCACCCCAACCTCTGCCAAATAGCTGAGCAATGGGAAGCTCTTCTCATCGAAAAGCCTAATCTAATTACTAACAGTGTCTTGTCTCCTCTCTCTCTCTCCACTCAAGTGTCTAGGCCTCCTCCTTCCAGATTCAGCAATGTCAGCAATACATTTCCATTGTCTGCAAAAGCAACACCACCTGCATTGTCTGGACAGGAACAAGCCAGGGTATTTCAAAATGGAACCCACAGGCCCCAGTAATTTTGGCTCAAACATACACAGAATGCATGTACCACACAGGCCACATCCAAAAACCCACACAACCTATATTTGAGATGTTAGTGTAGGATCTGGGTTAGAACATACAAGTGGAACTTTACAGGAGTGGGTCTGTACGCCTCCACTCCAGTGACACAGACAAAAAGATCTGGACACCACTATAGATTCACAGAACACAATACGCTGACACAACACATCTATCTATTAAACCATGACAGGAGTAGTAGTTGTCTGAAAGTACAAAGAGGGGATGCACCCCTTCAGGTCACAGGCAGTCCCAGGATCTCTCTTGGGTCAAGGGAAGGGCTTTGGCCTCTGCACACACTAGGTTAGTGTGAGGCTAGAGCCAACACCAAAAACAAACATGACAGATAATTAGGATCTTACAGTGAACTAGAAATCATTGGATGAATGTCAGAGGGAATGGCTAGGCCTGGGTCAGTTTTAATTATGGTAATTGGAGTAATTTTGGTAATTTTGTATTACTCTTGTGAGACAACATTACTCAAAATTACCGAAAATTGTATGATTACGCTGCTGGTGTAATTTGGAGTAATTTGAGGGGAAAATTCCTTCTGCAAGAGCATAGAAACAGAGTTTTAGGCGCTGCTGGCTGCTGCTGTTTGTGTTCTGTTGCATTTAGTGCTATTTTCTTAGCACAAAATGCTTCCTCTGTTCTGTTTTGGACACACAGGTTCATTTTACTTTAAAAAAAAAAATACTAAATTTATGGTTATGCTCCTTATGAAATTCTGCATAGTGTTGCGTAATTTTGCTGTAATTTGTGTAATTATGCTAGAGCAGATTAAATAAGTTAGGGCCGATCCTAGACCCGGAATGACTGAGAGAGTAGGGTGTTAATGTTCTCTGAAGACATAACTCAGTGCTGTTGCACATTGCTTTCATTGGAAGTATTCATACATATCACTGGCAAGTCACTGCTCTCAAGGCAGAGCACAGAAAAAAATAGTTTCGTTTTTTACTAGTCTTAAAGCAGTTAATCACCGGGCTTTGATGATGGTGCTCTAAAAGACTTTCCGTCACTATGGGGCATTTTATCAAGGCAGCAATAAGAGATTATTGCCGCTTTAGCGGCCGTTTTCGGCCGCTAAGTGGCGATACTTTCATCACCCTATTAGCACGCTGTTGCTAACAGCAGTTAGCGACAGCTTGTAGGCGTTGTTTAGTCCTGCACTATATTATACCTGTGTCAGGTATAATGTATGCAGGGTGGGCCTTCCGTTGCAAGGAAGCCCTGTAAAAGTGACGCAGTGAATTCTACATGATTTCACCGAGTCACTTTTACGTCCCTACTGCGTCAAAACCTTATGCCAGCTTGTAGCAGGCGTAAGGAGTAACGCAGCACAGCAAGTACAGGGCGCCCCTGAGCAGTGCTGGAGTTGCGTCACGCTTGCGACACAACTCCAGCACTGTGTTACCTTTACACCGTCAGATGCGTCACGCATCTGTCTCTCCTTGTGCCATGGTGAGCTGCATTGTAAATGTGGCACATTCTTGGTGGTGCAAAGGGTTTCTACTGGCACACAAAATAACTGGTGCATCCCTGCTGATATTGCTGGTGTCAATGGGATAAAACCAGTTGTTGTAGGTATAGGGGAGTCTCTGGATTTAGGATCTTGAATTGTGAAGATGGAAGAGCAGGAAACTCCAGAAGAGGAGCCAAAGGTTGCCTAAAACACAGGTCATTTCCTTGTGTATGAATGCTCCTTTGCTGTGGACTCTCTGCAAGCCCTGATAGGCTCTAACCAGAGGGGTTCCAATGGCAAGGGGCCAATGGACACGCGTGAATGAACTTTGTGACCTCCCCCCTGGATGACTGACAGGGAAGGACCTGTCAGATGCTCTCTTCCATGTCTTGCCCTTCTTAACCACTCTCCCGATGGGATAAGCTGCAGCACAAGACAGCAGACTACTTAAGTGCTTTTCCTGGTTGTGAATGAATGTATAGTAAGGAAAAGGGGGACAAGAGGTACACAGAGTACTGAGTAAAGTGTCTTAATATTGCTAGTTAAAAGCCCTTTGGGGAAGAAAAACTCTTCAATGCTTGAATATTCTTTAAAAACTATTGAGAGAACTAGGTCTAGGCAAAATTTAAATTACGCCAGTGTAATTTGAGTACATTTGTGTTACGCTTGAAATTGGCACACAAAATTCCTGAAATTATGCCATTTATTGCTCCTAGGCATCTTACTCTTGTTGAGCAGGATATGCACATTAACCCATGACAGTGTCCTGATGCATCATGTTTATATATTGTGAGGCTTGTGACCACATTTGATTCAGTCTGCACCCTAGTGCAATGGGCTCCCTATAGACACCTTGAGCACTGGAGGTGACACTGATGAAGCAAGATTTCACAAATTACGTGACTTGCTTGAATTCATGAACCTTGAATAACCTATAACCCTATAACTCAACCTGTACGTCTTACTAATTTTCCTTTATTTTTTATATTTGAGTGTCTTAGTGACGCTTGCCTATGTGTTTACTAATACGAATAACCCGTGTTCCTAAAAATGGCCGCCGCTTGAGGGTTTTCTTCTGCGCATGCGTTAGTCACACTCAAGTGACGTGACGTAGTCGCAGTTCTGGTGGGAAAATGTGCGCATGCGTACTTGCCTCTAAAATGGCTGTCTATGTCCTAACGTGGTGAAGCTTGCGCAAATGCTTTCGTGTTCTCGTCTGTTGCACTAATTATAATGCCATAGTATATTTTTCAATTTAAGGATTATAAAGTAGCTATTCATGGTATATAGTGAATTCATTTATTTCTATGTTTTAATTTGTTTTCGCTTACTTTTCATGTACCGCGATATTGGGGGTCTGAGGGAGACGTGAACCATCTTGAAAGTCCCTACTGCGCATGTCGCGCAGCCAGAGAGAAGGCAACCTTGAGCAGTGGAACTCAGCCAGCTGGCAGCCACAGTCAAGAGGCCCCTGAGAACTCGACCTGCGACCCAGCAGGATAGAGTCGATATGTACCGCAATTGTTACATATGTAATTCTTTCATTGTATTCTGCAGATTCTCTCATGGGAACCCCAAACTTGCTAGGCGGTCTCAGAAAATGTTAATTTAGGCTTGTAGAAGTTTGTTCTGATTGGTGTGTTAACCTATCCTACTTGGGGACCAATCGAAATTTGGGATTCTGACACTCGCAACATTTGGGGCGTGGTACACTGACCCGAAAACAGTATAACTAGCCTAGGTTTAGCTAGAGAAATTGTCCGACTTGTCCGAATAGCTGACCTGTCACTGACCCAACGCACTCAATAGGTGACTGAATACAGAGCGCTGCGGAGCACTCTGTCCGAATTTGACCATAGACTCAAAGGTTTTACTAAACCTTAAGTGCTGGCGGAGCACTTTGCTGGGGAGTTCGCTAACCCAATCGGGGTTCTGACTGATAGCTGCAGAGAGGGTGGAGCGCAGGCGTTGCTTCCAAACTGCGGGTGCTGGTCGTTCCTTGGTGGTCCTGTCCTGATCTTAATCTGGTTTTCCTGTCCTGTCCTGGGGTGTCCATTCTGCACCTGCTGTCCCATTGATGACTGTCCTTCCTTGGGGTATTTCCTGTCCTTGACTGATCCGTGGCCAGGGTTGGTTTTCACACCATTCTAGGTAAATATATAAGTACTGAAAACTCTATTCTGCACCTTCTATTTTTCTGTCTTTGCTTTAATAAAGACATACTTTGCGCATAAATTGATTTTCCATGCTTTCGCAAAGCTACTGAATGAAAAGCGCAAACGTTATTGCTGTCTTCCTAGCATGTTCCTATGTTACCCTCCCTTTATGCACCTTTCTATAATTTTCCCTTGCCAGCTGAATAGAAGTAAAGTTGCTATAATTTAGCATGTTCCATTTTCCCCCTCCTATAGATGTATAGAATTTTTCTGATTTCTCGCCCTACCTCTGAAGTATTTTCCAAGTAGCAAAATTCTAGTTCGTGCACACGTTTGCCCATCTATAGTTTTACTTCATGAATTCCACTTCTGAAATCTGCTTAGTATATTCCCTGTTCTCATTATCATATTTAGATTTATAAATGGTTGCCCTGACTTGTTTTCTCTATGGTTATGTTCTCTTCGTTATCTTGATTATCGATTGCCTTTTGACTGTAAACCTAATGTTTTTCGAATCTGATTTCTAGATAAACCTTTAAAACTTCCCAGTTGTCTGTGATCATTTAATGCAGAAGGATATAAAGTTGGTTTTGTATTTTGCCTGCTTTTCTTTTACAGCTAGCTCCCTGATCCATCTTGGTCATAGGTACCCATAACGGTGGATTGGTAAGTTGGGTACATTAGAAATAAATAGGAAGGAATCAGGGTTACTGGTAGTAGAGTGTATGGTCACCTGATTAATGTATATGGTGAATTGAAATTTATGGGCCCGAAACGTATATGATAAATTGTTGGTCGGGTGACCTGCGATCTCTATCAGTAATTTTCTGGTAGCAGAGGTGAAGGTTAGGGACTAGTTAAAGTTAGGTGGGACTAGTTAAGCTAGGTAGGTCGGATGCTGCTAATTTTTATGCTGCTATAAGGGTAAACTATTTTTGTGACTTGATCAATCACGTGAAATGTTTGCTTTGAAAAATTATGAAATGTTTTAAAATTGTTTTTCTTATTACTGTACTGATATATGTATTAACCCACTCGTTAGTAAAGTGTTTTATGTTTGTTGGGAATCCCCGGGGAATTGAATAGCGAGTGGTGAAGAGAATCCACTTCGCTTTGAGGTCACTGGCTTACGGAAAGTTGGTGCAGGTTAGGCAGAACTAGAAGCACTAACTAGGGTTTTCTGAATATATGTTTGAATAAATGGTAGCAACGAGTTCGCTGGCAAAACTTCTATTGTGATATAACCTAGTAAGGGTCGCACCGAAAGGAGTAGCAGGTTCATCGGAGCTTGAGTGATAGCAAAGGGGTTCGCTGGTGAAACTTTAGACTTAGTATATATCCCGGAAAGAAGTGGATAAGTCAAAGAAGTAACAGGTTCCCTAATGCTTGAGTGAAGGGTAGGCAGAAGAGATCTATTTGTAGTGTGTGAAAAGTAAATGGAAGTAGTTTACTTGCAGTGAAACAAATCTTTACTGTCTAGACACTTGAGTACAGTGGCTAATGTGTTTATGTTGTTAAATAACTAAAGCACTTGCACTTTAAAAGAGAAATCAAGTTTCCGTTACCTTGTGAAGGAGGGAGTCAGTTGCGAAGCTGCTCTGACGTCACTCTGTGCCGCGCTGGGATTGGTAGACACAGCGGGTGTGTAGCAGGGCTGGAATTGTAAAGGAGGGGTGAGTGCCAATGCGTGAGAACTGTCTCGTGAAAAGGCCGCGCGCCCATTGGTCGAGATTATTTGAATTCGTGCACTTCATTGGTCGCACGAAAATAAGAGACGCACTTGGATTGGAAGTGATTTGTAAACAAAGTCACTCGCAGAAATCGTATGTGGTACTCGTATAGACCGCATACCAGACCTGATCCTCGTTACTTAGGGTTTGAGAACGATCAGTGGAAAGGTCATAAAACCGATATTATGTACGGAAATAAGATAAAATTATCCCTTGTAAACAAAGTAAAGAATTATTTCAAAAAGGACAAACCAATTAAAACTAGAGAAGGTGTTGTCATTCCGCCACCTAATACCCCCGCATCTTTTATGATGTTTGATAAAGGGTACCACTCGTGTGTATGGTTGGAAAATTGGGCGGAATACACCAAGGATGACCGAATTTTGGCTTTTCCGTTAGAAGGTACATTTAATGGCAGGATTCTATTTAATTTGAGAACCCGAATGAATGATTTACATCCCAGACCTAGATTAACGCAGTACGAAGCACTAGAGGAATGGGAGATCGAGGCTTTTGAAAGGGATAAGCCCCGAATGGATAAAGGGTTAACAAAATTTTATCCGAAGTTAAAACAGGAAACCCGAGATAAAAAGATGAAACAATGTAGACAGAATATGATTGTAGAAGGACTGTTTCCAATGATGCCAATGGGTGGTCCTCCGGTGGGGGAGAAGAAGACAGAAAAGTGCAAACATTGGGTGCCCATTGGGGAGTCGGATGATGAATTATTAGATGACCTGTTTATGAGAAGTCCGCCTCCTTATAATGAAAGAAATAGACCCTCTAGTGTGGGGAATACTTCCCAACAACCTCCGTGTCAGGAAGGGAATAGATCTGTAAACCCAAGAGACAGTTGCCAAATGCCTGCTTATAATGAGGGCCTAGGACCCATAGGTGCTAGAGATACCTGTTCAAGACTACCATTTAGTGGGGAGTCAAGATACTCAGGTGAGAGAGATTTCAGTCCCAGACCACACTATGAAGGTGAGGCAAGACCCTCAAATACAGGGAATCCGTTCTCAAGGCCTCTGTATGAGGAAGAACCAAGATCCCTAGGCACAGGAAGTTTGTTCCCAAAACCTAATTATGGTGAAGGAGCAAGTGAGACGCATCCCACTGCCCCGAGTTATGCTCCAACTTTGATCACGCAGGTATTACATGAAAAATCCTTAGACAGGTTATTGGAGGAAAAGAAGCGTGAGGCTCTAGCTAAACAGAGAGCCGAGATAATTCAGAAAATCTCCCAGTTAAATACAAGCCCTGAAGCCTTGACAATCCCGGTAACTATTGGACCAGTGGTTCCGTTGTATGGGGACCGACAAGGGAGTCCAAAAACTCCAGCTATTACCCCAGTTATAGCACAGCCGAGACCAGAACCCTTAATAGTGGATGAACAGACAAGTGAATGCGAGTCTGAGGTCTCGCTAATGGATCTGTCCATTAGGGATGCAGGGAAAAGATTACAGAAAAGGCATAATCCTTTCAATACGAGAGAGATTCAAATGGAATCGACTTCGGGTACCAAAAGTGTCACGTTAGTCACTCCTGAAGAAATTGAAAGATGGAGTCGCGAATTAGAAAAACAAGCTCCTCAGACGAAACCTTTAGATATCTACAAACTGAGAGTAGAAATAGAAGAACTGATGGCAGGAAACGTAGGTTTGGATAGATTAAATACCTATTCTGAAGAAGAGCTGCTGTTTATAGTCAAGAGTCTTACCCAGAATGCCAGAGTGCTCCATGAGAAACTAACAGACACTGCAGCTAGTATGGGAATAGATATTTCAAAATCAAAACCATTGCAAAAACCGTACAGAGCAGATTTCTCAGACAAAGATTTGGAAAACCTGAATGTGTCAGGGAAAAAGGCACAGGTCAAAGAATTATTGACAGTGTTGCAAAAATGGGGAGATGTAGAAAGATGGAAAGCCAGATGGGCCAAGAAGAAAGATGAGGCTAGATCCAATCAGGCGACTCCTGAATTCATTCTAAAAGAAGCTGACAAGCCAGAGCAGTTATACCCTATGCGCGAAGTGCCAGGTGGAAAATATGTGCACGTTCCATGGTCCAGACAAGATATTGTGTCCTTTACCAATGACTTTACAAAATTACGAGAAAAGCCTGTGGATTGGTACAGGCAGGTGGAAAGATTTGTAAAGGTGCAAAAATGCCTATGGAAAGACCTGGATGGTTTTTTCGATATAGTGGTTCCTGTGGATTTATGGACCGAATGCAAGGTTGCCATTGGTTGGCCTAGTGAGGAATACCCGAGGAACTCTAAAACAGGAGCTCCTTCTGATGAGGTGATGAAAAAATATGAACAAGTAATGTTACACCTGAAGCAAAAGGTGCCTGTGAAGGAAACTGATTGGACCAAGATAGATAGAACCATGCAGGAAAGGGACGAAACTGTGCACTCCTTTTATGAGAGACTGTTACAAGTGTTTAAAATGTACAGTGGTATAGACAACATCGAGATGAAGGATATGACCCACTTCATTTATAGGTTTGTAAACGGTTTAAGACCCGAAATTTGTCAGTGGATCAAAGACAACAAAATCTGTTGGCAGTCTAAGAAAATGGATGAGGTCTTGCGATATGCAAAGTATTGTGAGGACGAGATGGCAGACAAGCGAAAGGCTCTAAAAGAGAAAGTTATGTGGGCACTGGTGAAGTTGGCTGAACAACAGGAAAAGCAATTGAATAAAATTAATAAGAATACCCAAAATCAAGGCTCTGGGGGTGGAGGGAAGCCCAATGTAAAAGTGAGCAGAGAAGAAGCTAAAAAGAAGTTTCCCTGCCACCAGTGCGGAGAAATTGGGCACTGGAGAGACGAGTGTCCATATTTACAGCATGATAATACCCAAACCCCTGATTTAACTCCACAGACGCAGAATGAAAAACCAAGAAAGACCCAGCATCAGGTAAAGGCAAGTCAATTGCCCCGAGCGCCAAAACTAAATTATAAGGGAAAATCACCGCAGGGTGATGACATAGAGATATGGGGAGGCAATGAGAATAGAAATGCAGCAACTTCGCAGTTTCTGTTGAATGATACTTTTCTCTGTGACGATCAATACTGACGGGGCCTGAGAGGGGAGGACGAGGAGTGCGTACTTGGCGCCTCCTTGCCGGTAGATCAGTCTGGGCCATACATTGAAGAAAAGGTTGATGGAAATGATGTCACCTTTCTATTGGACACTGGTGCTACCCGTTCTACTGTGAGAACAGCGGACGTTCCAAACCTACCCCTCTCGGGAGAAGCAATCCAAGTAGTGGGTGTGTCTAATCAATTGATTAGTACCCGAGTTACTGAGCCCATGGAGATCACAATAGGGAACTTCAAAGAAATGCATAGATTTGTAGTTTGTGATACCAGTCCAGTAAACTTACTGGGACGTGACTTGTTGTGCAAAATGAACTGCACCATCTTTTGCACACCAAAAGGCGTCGAAATTCAGACCCCAGACGAGGATGGCATATACAAATTAATGTTAATCAGACCGGACTCAGAAATTAAACAGATGACTATACAAGACTTACCCGAAGAACTCCAAAAGACAGTGAAACCAGAAGTATGGGACTTTACTGGAAAGGATGTAGGATTAATGGCAAATGTAGACCCAATACAAATAGCCATGAGAGAAAATGCAGTTTACCCCAATACCAAGCCATATAAAATGAGTGCAGAAGTGAGAGCAGGAGTTGCCACTGAAATAAAAAGATTGCTAGAAGCAAACATCATACAAGAAGTGATGAGTAGTCCATGTAACTCACCCATAATTGGAATCAAGAAACCTAGTGGCAAGTACCGGGTAGTGCAGGACCTGAGAAAGGTAAACAAAATTGTAGTTCCTTGCTGTCCTATTGTTCCAAACCCAGCCGTGATTCTGTATCAGATTCCCTGGGATGCTGAGTGGTTCACCGTGATAGACCTATGTCACGCTTTCTTTTCGATCCCATTGCATCCAGATAGCAAATTTCTTTTCTCATTTGCTTTCGACAGTCACGTTTTCGTTTGGAATCGCGTCCCTCAAGGGTACACAGAAAGCCCCTCAATCTTTAATCAGATTCTGAAAAAGTGTCTTGAATCTCTAGTCTTACCTGGAAAATCTGTTTTGGTGCAATATATAGACGACCTCTTGGTGGCGTCTAAAAGTCAGAGAGACTGTGTTGTTGACACCATTGCCCTACTGAATCACCTAAGTGACAAAGGACATAAAGTATCCCCTGACAAATTGCAGTTTTGTACAAAGTCAGTGAAATATCTGGGCCACCAGATAGAAAAGGGCATCAGGAAAGTTACCTCGGAAAGATTCAGAATAATTCGGAACATGCAGTTTCCCCGTACGCAAAAGGAAGTCAGAATGTTCCTTGGAGTGGTAGGTTACTGCAGGCAATGGATTGTGGGATTTGCAGTCCTGGCAAAGCCTTTGATAAAAATGACAAAGAAAAGAGCCAAAGACCCAGTGGAATGGGATGTTGAAGGCTTAACAGCCTTTACTAAATTACGAGAATGTCTGTGTACAGCCCCTGCTCTAGGTATGCCTGACTATTCCAAGGAATTTGCACTATTCTGTGACACACGAGATAATTGTGCACTGTCGATCTTAACTCAGGAGCATGGTTTGACTAGGCGTCCAGTGGCATATTTTTCTGCCACTTTGGATCCAGTGGCTGCTGGATTACCCGGTTGTTTGAAAGCAGTAGCTGCAACTTGCACGAGTCTAGAGCAGAGTGAATCTATTGTCATGGGACATCCTGTAACTGTGTATGTTCCCCATGCAGTTGTGATTTTATTGACCAGAACTAAAACTCAGTATCTCACCCTTAGTCGGCTGACTAAATACGAGAGGATTCTCGTGGGTGCTGCAAATGTAGTCATTACTCGATGCAATATCCTGAATCCAGCTACCTTGCTCCCTGACCCAATGATTGCAGAAGCCAAGGGGGAGGACAAGCATGACTGCATTGACCTGACAGAATTCAGTACTAAACCACGCCCAGACATTAAGGAAGTGCCTTTGCCTGTGGAAGATGAGGAGCTATTTGTGGATGGCTCATGTATGAGACACGAACTTGTAGGCCTAAGTGCTGCTTATGCTGTAGTCTCTGTAGACGGCATTAAAGAAGCATCCTGTTTATTTGGAGTGAAGTCTGCACAAGTAGCCGAATTGATTGCATTAGCAAGAGCCTGTAAAATTGGGAAAAACAAAAGAATAACAGTATATACTGACAGTCAGTACTGTTATGGGGTTGTGCATGACTTCGGCCAATTGTGGCTACAAAGGGAGGTTCTGACTTCTTCAGGTACTCCCATTCGAAATGGGAAGGTTGTACAAGATTTACTGGAGGCAATCCAATTACCAAAAGAATTGGCAGTGGTCAAATGTGCTGCTCATAAATCTGGCATTGACCATGTAACTTTGGGAAATCGATTTGCTGACGAAGTGGCCCAACATTGTGCCAAAAATCGCATGTCTGTAAATATCAAACTGGGGGGGCCTGGAAACAGCTGCCAACTTATGGTGTTTGAGGAGGTGCCTACCTGGGAAGAGTTGAGAGATTGGCAGCATGCTGTGCCATCAAAAGAGAAGGAAAAATGGAGGAAACTTGGTTGTCGACAGAGAAGTGAGGTTGGTGTCATTGTGGGCCCAAATGGTATGCCTGTGTTGCCTAGACATCTGCTTGCTTCTATGGCCAGACTGATACATGGAGATTCACACACTGGTAGGGACGCCATGGTACTGGTTTTCAAACAAACATGGTACAATCCGAAGTTCAGGAAAGTAGCAGAGTTACTCTGCCAGAGGTGCTTAACATGTCAGCAGTTTAACGCTGGGAAGAAAACAGTAGTCGAGTTGGGAAAAATTGGAAAATCAGGAGGTCCCTTTGTAAGAGTACAGATAGACTACATCACACTGCCTCACTGTGAGGGAATGAGATATGTCCTTGTCATTGTCTGCCTGTTTTCAAAATGGGTGGAAGCCTACCCTGCTAAAAAGAATGACGCCATAACTGTGGCCAAATTGTTACTACGAGAATTAATACCTAGGTTCGGGGTTCCAGTCACAATTGAATCAGATAGAGGCGGACATTTTCAGAATGAGATAATCAATCAGCTCTGTAAAGTCTTCAAGATCACACAGGTGCTGCACTGTGCATATCGTCCAGAGGCTTCTGGAGTGGTGGAGCAAATAAATGGCACTATAAAATCGAGATTAGGAAAGATGTGTGAATCTACAGGCATGAACTGGATAAATGCCTTGCCTCTTGTTCTGATGGGACTCAGAAGTATTCCAGACCAAAAAACAGGACTGAGCCCTCATGAAATCCTGATGGGAAGAGTAATGAGACAGGCATGGGTACCAGGATACAAACTGTTAAGCATTTCTGATGATTTGGTACTTGAGTACTGCAAGCAACTGGGTGACCAAGTGCGTTCTATCTCTCGCCAGATTGGGGAAGACGCCGTCGCCAATCCAACAACTCCAGTCCACAAATTGGTTCCTGGCGACTGGGTTGTAATAAAGAAACATACTCGTTCAGATTGCCTTGCACCGAAGTGGGGACAACAACGCCAAGTGATACTGGTGACCACGACAGCGGTGAAGTGTGCCAGCGTCCCGAAGTGGATCCATGCCAGGCATACCAAGAAGGTAATAAGAGACGAGAAGAAGACTGACGCTGAAGGTTGCCCAGCTGAGGGGTCTCCAGATGATGGTCCTGAAGTAGCTGATGACGAACAACCGAGCACCAGTCAAGATGAGTGGATACCCATAATCGACCTGACTGACGACCCCATCAGAACAAGAAGTCGAACACAAGCAGACAGAGAGTGGGATAGAGAGGAAGAGACAGGCACAGGCGAAGACAATCAGATTATCGAAATCCATGTTAAATCTGAAGACGAAGAAGGTCAGACAGGGACAGAACAAGTAATCGACACACCGCCACAAACTCCTGAGGTTGAAAAGGGACAGACAAAAACTAGTGTAAAAGTCTGAGCAGAAGAAAATCAAGGGATCGAAGTGCTCGAACAGGATCAGATAGAACTAGAAGAACGTGTTCAGGACACAGAAATAGAGACACCCGAAAGCGAAAACCAGAATACACCTGAACAAGGCCTGCTTAGTAACCAGGCAGAAAAAATAGAAATAAGACCTGGGAGTAGTCAGACAGGAAGGAAAGAAACAGAAGCAGAAGTGCCAAAAACAAACGAAAATAAAAGAGCATTAGAAGAAAGCCAAATCACAGTGCCAGCTAAAAGACTCAAGAAAAAGAAAAATATCGAACCAAGATATATTAAGAAACTGAGACTAAGAATAAAAACAGTAGAAGAAAAACTTGCAGAAAGAAGGGAAAGTCCTCGTATTACACAGCAAGCTGGAGAAAGCTCCAAAAGAAGAAGTGATCGAATAAAAAGACTGAACGAAAAATACCAGGATCCTGAATGGACATATTTAATTTTGGAGGAGTTTGAGGATCTTGATATAACTGACGAAAGTGACGAAGAACAGATTGCTGATCAGACTGCTGAAGAAGAAGAACCAACCTGAAGTTGCTCAGTGTAAGCTACCTGTGCAAAGTTACAAAGAGGGGTTGAAAAACTTCTTCTGAGCGAAAATGTCTGATTCAAATGTGAATGGAAGGCCTAGACGCAGTTGTTGCAAAACATGCTGCAAAGTATGTATATGTAGTGGAGCTATAGTGTTAATAATTTGGATAGGACTAACAGTTTTTATTCCTTATATGGTGAGCAAAAATACTAATATTGACCCTACACAGACTGTGACTACTGATACTGAAGAACTGACAACACGAAGTGTAGTAAGACGTGAAAAGGCACTCAGACAAACAAAACGAGACTTAGAAGCACCAGATGAGGAAGGACTACATTATCATGGAGTTAAGAACCAGACTCATTTAAATGTTTTCGCAAACCTGTTAGTGCATTATGTAGAAACTATGGAAATAGAAGATTGCTATGTCTGCATGAAGCTACCTACTTCTGTAGCTGAAGGCGTGACTTATCATCACCTACCCTTGACCTATGGAATTTCCTGTAGTATTTTAGCTAGCTTATTCTACAAAAGAGGACCGTTACAGTACTATTATTCTAACTCTGACGTGATATTTTCTGAACTTCCTATACGTGGAAATCTGAATCCTGTACATACTAAAAGTGACGTTACACGTTATATGGGAGAATACTTTCTGACTATAGGTACCATAGACTTAAATGACGCACACAGAGATAATTTGACCTGTTCATTACATGAACAAGAAAAAATGTTTTTAAACATGGCAGAGAAAAGAAGGGAGAGTTTCCAAAGAAAGGCAAATGATAAAAGACAGAAAACTCCTAAATGGGCTGAAAACATGGAAAGCACCTCAGATGGTGGGAGTGGTCCTGCTTTGTTGCTGGATTTCGAAAGGAAGGGAAAACTCTGTCTTCACCGAGAAAAGACTAGTTATTATAATAACATTTTCATTGGTTCCAGTAAATGTGAACACAATAACAAGGTAATTGGAGGTTGGGGTTTCAAAAATGGGTCTGAACCTGTGTTTCCCGGAATTTATTATATATGTGGAACCAAGGCTTATTTCAAATTGCCGGATCACTGGTATGGGAGCTGCTACTTTGGCATTGTCTTCCCGAAAATATACCATGTGAATGAAATTGCTGGATGCAATGAAAACACTAATGGCTTAGTGTGTAGTAAAAGAGAAAGCGTAGGTGAAATAATGGGTAGTATTTTTAGTACACTGATACCTGGAGTGGGAGTGGTTCTGAACACACACAGAATTTGCAAATGATCCACAATAGTGGGTGAGTTGTCTACTGACACAGCTCATGGATTTCTGCTGGTCAAGATCGAAATGGTTGCGATCAGATCAATGGTTTTACAGAACAGACTTGCTTTTGACACCTTATTAGCAAAAGAGGGCGGAGTTTGCCGGATGTTGAAAGCGCAACATTGTTGCACTTACATTCCGGACAAAAGTGTGCAAATCCAAAAATATGTAAGGAACATTACAAATTTGGAAAAAGAACTCAAACCACTGTAGGTTGATAGTGCCTGGAAGAGGCTTACTGATGGTCTCTCCGCTGTAGTTCATTGGTTTTCCAATTTAGGTAAAGGTTTATTGTTTAAGGTTATGATGCCAATTGGAGTGATAGGTTTCATCATATTCCTTATATTTGTCTGTTGCAAATGTCGCAAACACCAAAAGAAGTACACAGTGAATAGAAGAGGTGTGAAACGGAGTGTGGATGAACTTGAATTGGAAGAAATGAATAATCAAATTTACAAAAGGGTGAAAAATTCTCACCCTAAAGATGTGAAAGAGAAATTGAATCGCTTGTAGGAAGAAATCGAAATGCACAAAGTGTGAAAAAAGTTGGCATCTGGTTCCATTTATTTGTGATGATAGTAAATATCATCAAAGAGGGGATTGATGAAGCAAGATTTCACATATTACGTGACTTGCTTGAATTCATGAACCTCGAATAACCTATAACCCTATAACTCAACCT
This sequence comes from Lissotriton helveticus, assembly GCF_964261635.1. Lineage (NCBI taxonomy): Eukaryota > Metazoa > Chordata > Amphibia > Caudata > Salamandridae > Lissotriton > Lissotriton helveticus. The sequence goes on from NC_136070.1 coordinate 46,917,793, forward strand.
GTACGTCTTACTAATTTTCCTTTATTTTTTATATTTGAGTGTCTTAGTGACGCTTGCCTATGTGTTTACTAATACGAATAACCCGTGTTCCTAAAAATGGCCGCCGCTTGAGGGTTTTCTTCTGCGCATGCGTTAGTCACACTCACGTGACGTGACGTAGTCGCAGTTCTGGTGGGAAAATGTGCGCATGCGTACTTGCCTCTAAAATGGCTGTCTGTGTCCTAACGTAGTGAAGCTTGCACAAATGCTTTCGTGTTCTCGTCTGTTGCACTAATTATAATGCCATAGTATATTTTTCAATTTAAGGAGTATAAAGTAGCTATTCATGGTATATAATGAATTCATTTATTTCTATGTTTTAATTTGTTTTCGCTTACTTTTTATGTACCGCGATATTGGGGGTCTGAGGGAGACGTGAACCATCTTGGAAGTCCCTACTGCGCATGTCGCGCAGCCAGAGAGAAGGCAACCTTGAGCAGTGGAACTCAGCCAGCTGGAAGCCACAGTCAAGAGGCTCCTGAGAATTCGACCTGCGACCCAGCAGGATAGAGTCGATATGTACCGCAATTGTTACATATGTAATTCTTTCATTGTATTCTGCAGATTCTCTCATGGGAACCCCAAACTTGCTAGGCGGTCTCAGAAAATGTTAATTTAGGCTTGTAGAAGTTTGTTCTGATTGGTGTGTTAACCTATCCTACTTGGGGACCAATCGAAATTTGGGATTCTGACACTCGCAACATTTGGGGGGTGGTACACTGACCCGAAAACAGTATAACTAGCCTAGGTTTAGCTAGAGAAATTGTCCGACTTGTCCGAATAGCTGACCTGTCACTGACCCAACGCACTCAATAGGTGACTGAATACAGAGCGCTGCGGAGCACTCTGTCCGAATTTGACCATAGACTCAAAGGTTTTACTAAACCTTAAGTGGTGGCGGAGCACTTTGCTGGGGAGTTCGCTAACCCAATCGGGGTTCTGACTGATAGCTGCAGAGAGGGTGGAGCGCAGGCATTGCTTCCAAACTGCGGGTGCTAGTCGTTCCTTGGTGGTCCTGTCCTGATCCTAATCTGGTTTTCCTGTCCTGTCCTGGGGTGTCCATTCTGCACCTGCTGTCTCATTGATGACTGTCCTTCCTTGGGGTATTTCCTGTCTTTGACTGATCCGTGGCCAGGGTTGGTTTTCACACCATTCTAGGTAAATATATAAGTACTGAAAACTCTATTCTGCACCTTCTATTTTTCTGTCTCTGCTTTAATAAAGACATATTTTGCGCATAAATTGATTTTCCATTCTTTCGCAAAGCTACTGAATGAAAAGCTCACACGTTATTGCTGTCTTCCTAGCATGTTCCTATGTTACCCTCCCTTTATGCACCTTTCTATAATTTTCCCTTGCCAGCTGAATAGAAGTAAAGTTGCTATAATTTAGCATGTTCCATTTTCCCCCTCCTATAGATGTATAGAATTTTTCTGAGTTCTCGCCCTACCTCTGAAGTATTTTCCCAGTAGCAAAATTCTAGTTCGTGCACACGTTTGCCCATCTATAGTTTTACTTCATGAATTCCACTTCTGAAATATGCTTAGTATATTCCCTGTTCTCATTATCATATTTAGATTTATAAATGGTTGCCCTGACTTGTTTTCTCTATGGTTATGTTCTCTTCGTTATCTTGATTATCGATTGCCTTTTGACTGTAAACCTAATGTTTTCCGAATCTGATTTCTAGATAAACCTTTAAAACTTCCCAGTTGTCTGTGATCATTTAATGCAGAAGGATATAAAGTTGGTTTTGTATTTTGCCTGCTTTTCTTTTACAGCTAGCTCCCTGATCCATTGTGGTCATAGGTACCCGTAACGGTGGATTGGTAAGTCGGGTACATTAGAAATAAATAGGAAGGAATCAGGGTTACTGGTAGTAGAGTGTATGGTCACCTGATTAATGTATATGGTGAATTGAAATTTATGGGCCCGAAACGTATATGATAAATTGTTGGTCGGGTGACCTGCGATCTCTATCAACACCACCCCTGTTGTTAGACATTGGGGATCTTTCTCATTCACACATTTACTGTGTCACAGACTCCTTGCTTTTCCTGCACATTACCTCCACATGGTGACCGCCTACAGGGGGGACTTGATTACCAACACCCAAACCTCCATATATGGCCTTGGATGTAGGAACATCTCCATTGCATCACCCATAAGTGAGATTGACTGGCATTATTTACCACAGAATACCTCATGAATGATGCTATTACACACGTGTGGGTACCCAACCATATCAGCTGACGAGTGGTGTACTCCGGGCATGGGTTAGACCGTGGCCCCTCCGGAGTACCTCCAAAATGCTCCTTCTCTTTCTCCATTATCAGTAAGCACAAAGTCAGTGGGGATACATCCCAATGTCAAAAACGAAAACACCCCACCGGACCCAGCCCCTTCTGTGCCACACTCATCTGTGGAGAGACACTTACAGGATCGCACAGAGAAATTCACAGAACTGTTGGCAGCTGCCATGAACCTTAAGTTGTCCTTGGAACTCAATTTGGATTCTTTAATGATCAATGTGGGGTTCCTCTGTTAAGATCATGAAAAAAGTTAAGATAGAGTAAAAGAGACAGAAACAGAATTAGCATTGGTTTGTTAATCTGTGACGGAACACCAACAAAAGAACGAAATCTTTCAAAGGGAGGTGGTGGGCCTGCAGGATAGAGCTGAAGACTCAGAGGGGCACTCTCGCTGCAACAACATCAGGGTGGTGGGCATTCCTGAGAGCACGGAATGCTCAAGAATGGACCTATTCTTGGAGGCGTGGTTAGCAGAGCAGGCACTGCGGTGAAAGGTCTCTAAGTTCTATTCTGTGGAGCAGGCGCACAAGGTGCCAGGGTGCTGTCGCCCCCGGGAGCATCTCCACTATCTGGGGTGGCGAGACTAATCAATTTCAGGGATGAGGACAATATTTTATAACTGGCCAGAATTAAGGGCCCCTGGACCGTGGAAAACAATACAGTAATGATCTTCCCAGATTACACGATGGAGGTGCTGACACTGCAAGACTCATTCCGGAAAGTGAAACAATGCTCATGTACACTGGTGATTAAGTATGCATTGCTGTTCCTGGCGAAGTTAAGAGTGGAAACTGATAATGAGACGCTGTTCTTTCTGATGCCCCAAGAGACATGGCCCTGGCTTGAAACACAAGACAAATACCACTATGCCCCCAAATTGCGACAGAAAAGATATGGAAGACTCAACAGAAAAGAGGCGATCCAACAGAAATGACAGACTATTGAGGGCACAGGCAGCGTGAGGCAGGGCAGAGGTGCTGGCCACAGCAGAATAAGCATAGTTATCCAGTCAAGATTGCAAAGCTTCAGATAAAGAAGAGCCGGTATTCTGTACCGCCGTGCAAGAAGACGAACTGCCTGAGGACCTGAGAGGTGGCCCCCGCGCCACTCCAATGACAGCGGACTTGCTGCAGAGTTTCTGATGACTGAACATATATATCCTTTTTCTCTGTAACACATTGTTCCTGCCTGGGGCTTCCTGGGTGTATGGGGCAAGGGGGTTGAGGACGGGAAACATGGTATTGCAATAAGGGGAGAGGATATAGGTACCTCTTTTCCTGCACTGTCATAGGAACACTGGTTTGTGACATTTTATGACGCTTATCTTGGACTCCTCCAAACATCGAGTAGACTTTATGTTCATTGCCCGATCATTGTTTGCAGTACCAGGCCATGACTGAATGAGGTTGTGGCCTGGGATCTGGGGTTTGTTGAGGATTGTTATTGTTATTGTTGTTTCATTTAGTTTGCCTTTTATGGTTGGCTTTTTTTGTTCTTTGCCCGACCCTCTTACTGGTCTGCCTACTCCCTACCACACGGTCCACAGCTGGGGTCCCTCATCTCACTCAGCCCTCATAACTTTTTTGTGAATCTATACTGCTATTATAAAGAGAGAACAGAATCCTTTTGGCAAGGTAAACTCGGGAACCACAGCGCCAATACACACACACAATACATTGTTGTAATCCTCAGGGTGTGTAGATGGACATAGGCTGCATAAAAAAAAAAAACGTAAATTTAAAAATTAAACTTTAAAAACAAAGTAGTCCCCTAAAAGTAGCACCGGCCGCGACGTAGCGCTGGCCACGACCTCGCGATGTCCGCAACGTGCGTGATGATGACAGGCAGGGAGGAGCAGTGACGAGCAGCGAGGAGTGGCGGTGAAGTCTGGAGTGCGGGGACGAGCGGCGGCTCAGGTAAGGCAAAGGTGAGGCAGGAGGCGGGAGGCGGGAGGCGGGAGGGAGGCGGTCTGGGCAATGTCGGGGCGGGCAGGGGCCGGGTCGGGAGTGCACCCAAGCCTAAAATGTTGCCCCCAGCCCCCTTCTGCCCCGGGCAACGCTGCCGCAATCCGGAAATGCTGCCCCCTGCCCCCTTCTGCCCCAGGCAACGCTGGGGCGGGCAGCTAGTATAACTTAATCGCATGGAATGTGAGGGGAATGGGCACCTATAGAAAACAACGCAGGATACACTTGTATTTAAAACAGTGCTGTATTCAATGTGCTTGCCTCCAAGAGACACACTTAACAGAAGGGCAACTCCTGAAATCACGCAAGCGCTGGTGGGGCCTTGTACTGGGCACTACATACTCACCATACACCCATTTTTTATATTTTGGGTGGCCCTCTAGGTTCCCTATGTCCCAGGTTATTTCTTAAATGATCCTGATGGCTGGTATGTTACACAGAGGGTACACTAGATGGAGACCCTCTCAACTTAGTGGTGCTTTATGTTCCTAATGCAGGTCAGCTCCTCTTTTTGTCCTCATTGACGCCTGCCCTCTTCTGCCTGGCTCACTCACCTATGTTTTGGTGTGGAGACTTAAAATGTGCTCCAGATTTAGAGGTGGACAGATCCAGCCCTCCTGTTACGGGTGCGCAGTCACATAAAACTGCTAAACACCTACTGCAATGGACTTACAATGTACAGGTCTCTGATGTATGGTTCACGCTTTATCCATGTCACCAGGAATACTCCCATTATTCTGTACTACATGCCCTACACACGAGAATTTACATGGTATACAGTGCCCCGGCACTGGCAAGAAAATGTACGAGGGCAGATTATGTGGAGCACACACTATCTGACCATTAGTCCTGCTGACTTTTCAATGGGGGAGGTCGCGCCCAGCCATCGCTATCTAGCTCCTACACCCACAAGCACTAGCAGATGTAGCATTCTGAACCACTGTAGGAACACATAGAGGATTATGGCATGGAGGATGAGGGCTCCACCTCAGATGGGATAGTTGAGTGGGATACATTTGAGGTGGTGTTGCAGGGTGTATGTATGGTACAAGACATGGTATGTAGCGTGCCTTGCAGTCTTGGAAGCTGGTTCTGAGGATAGATTGAAGTCAGCAGAGAGGGACTGGGTGTCCAACCTAATCTCCTATCAGCCATTGGAGGATATTATGGCTAATTACAGGAGGCTATCCAGGCACTTAGCCCTCTTTGACTTCATAGAATACACAAAATGGCATTATGACCTAGGGGACACAGCCAGTAGTTTATTGGCATGGCTGCTGCGATCGGAGCACTCAAATACTCCTATCGGTGCTATCCGCACACACTTGGACACTACAATGAACTCCCAATTTGATATTGATAAGCTTTTTGAGGGTTATTACAAGGAGTTATACACCTCCCCCACAGTAGTTACTCCGAAAGTGATAACTGCTTATCTGCAACCTCTCGAGACACCACTCCATAGCCCCCTATGAGCACTTGGCCTGAGCGGTAAATCCCGCTCCGCTCGCGTAATTTGATGGATTTTGGCAATTCCGCATTCCGTGGAATTGACGAACATTCCACGATCTGCAGCGTCGCGGATTTATTTTTCTTGTTTGCACTTTCAAAATGCGTGTTTGCGCATGTGGTAGCGACTTACCGGGATCCCTGTGTTTGCCGACGAGTTTTCCTATCTGTTCGCGCGGGCCTCGAGATTTTGGTAGCCGGCTACGCGATCCCGCGAGAGAGTGCCATCGCGAACACGTCATTCGGATGCACCATCAGACAGCCACGGTAGCAAACAGGAAACACGCATCGCTAGCGGGCGGGACAAGTGAAACAAGATGGCCGTGACAATTGCCAATTGCATGGGCAAGTTCGTGAGATATTTTCCCCGAACATGCAAACAGCGTCCCCGAACAGGAAAAATGCATCGCAAATGGGCGGAACAAGCATTTCCACGTACTCTCAGAATTCTGAGTAGCTCGCAGAGATTTTTTACTGTTTCGCAGAACTTTGTGTAACGCGACTACGTAAATTCCACCCACCCTTAAAGAACTGGGTGCTCCTTTGACTCTGGGGAGTCTTCTTCTCTTTCAAAAAAATTGCCAGAGGTAAGACGCCTGATACTGATGGTATGCCCATCGACTTCTATGCCTCATATCGAACCTCTTTAGCTCCAAGGCTATTGACTCTATGGGCCACATGTATCAACTAATTTTGCGTTTGGAAATGGGCTGATTCGCAGAAGCGGCCGCTATGCAAATGCAAAAAAGACTTGTTACATGTATCAAACCCTATTTTGCAATTTGGTAATCTGTGACGATATAGATTGCAATATTAATGAGGCAGGTCAATTTGTGGCCCCCTAGGAATCGCTAAGTGAAACTCTATGAATACATTTGAAATAGCAATTACCTAATTGCAATTCACAAAAAATCGCAATTAGGTCATCGCTATTGCAAATGTTGATAGATGTGGCCTTATATGAGTAAGCAAAGGAATGTGGTAAACTTGCAGATAGTATGCATGTAGCTTTGACCACTGAACTCCTGAAAAATGGAAGGGACCTACTTAAGGTGGCTTTGTATCAATTGATCTCTCTCCTTAACTTTGATTACAAAGTGTTGGGTAAGGTCTTAACATCTAGGTTGCCACCAATAGTGCTTAAAGTTGTCCACTCGGATTAAAATAGATTTATGATGGGGAGGAATAAATTTCTAAACCTTTGCAGTTTGTTTTCCAACATGGACTTGACACGCAGAACAGATACTCAGGGATGGGTGGCCTCTTTAGATATAGAGAAGACATTTGGTACTCTGGAAGGGATTTATCTACAGAAGGTGCTACAGAAGCTGGACCTTAGCACAGAGTTCCGTAGGTGGATCCAGGTCTTTTATAGCTCCCCAAAGACAAGACTATGCTGCGGGGCGATCATCTTAAATAGTTTCCCTATCAAGCGAGGAACTAGAGAGGGCTGCCCCTTGTCCCCCTCATTGTTTGCTCTAGCCATGGAACAATTGGCCTGCCTATGATGGGGGCGAGCGCTTGATTGGGGATACCGGGTCATGGATCACTTGCAGATGGTTTCAATGTATGCAGACAATGCTTTGATGTATCTGAAAGCAGACCCAGAGGTCATACTAGAGTTATCTTGCTTTAAATATTTTTGGTCAAGTATTGGGACTCCTGATTAACTGGGGAAATCTTGCCATTTCCCACTGCTAAACATGCCTACCCCACTCCATATCCCGGGAGTAAACTCCCCCTACCATGGGAATTTGACACCTTTAAATACTTGGGGATCCATATCTACCATATGGAACAAGATCTCATTGATGGTAACCATGGTAAGGCGCTCATGTTCATTCAACAGTCCTTACCTTTTTGGAAGTAGCCATCCCGGTCACCAATGTGTAAGGTATCCATAGCACACATGTTAATTCTCCCCTGACTGCTTTTCTTTTTTGCAGCAATTCTGGTGATTTTGAGGCCACCCTTCTTTTTAGAGCTCTGATGGTTGCTTAATTCCCTGATTCGGGGAACTAAAAGACACAGAGTGGCAATTGGAATAATGACTGCGGCGATGGAGGGGGGCCTGAGTGCCCTCCATTACGAGCTTTATTACACTGCTTCCCAACTGCAGTGGCCACTATGTTGGCTACTTGATACGTCCGGTCCCGAGAGAGCAGGCCTTGATCTGGATTTGAATGATGGATCCTTATTGGGATGGTTCCTAATTTATCCCACCTACCATACGGTGCCAAATATTTTGGTGAAGGTGGCAGTGTGGCGTAGGAGGAGATATATTTGCAAGGGACTCAGGGGCATAGTATCAAGGGATTTATCTCCGCTTTTTTGGCTTTAAAAGCCAAGAAAGCGGAGATAAAATTATCTCCTTATCAGCAACAGGGTGCTAACACGCAAATTCGCATGTTAGCACCCTTTTTCTCCACGCTTCCCCTTGCATCTCTAATGAGATGCAAAGGGGGCATTCCAGAGAAAAATAATAGGAGAAATGTTGTTAAGCTACATTTCTCCTATTATCAAGGATTTAGCTAACCCTGTTAGTGATCAAAAAAAGCAGTGCTTACCGCGGTTAGCACTGCTTTTTTTACACCTGGTATTTTCCTGACTTAGCCATGATATCCTATGGAAGGTGGATATCATGGCTAAGTTTGTGAGCCCCTATCATCAAGCTAACACCAAACTTCGAGAGATTATCGTTGGTTTTCCAGCGATAATCTCTCATTTGGCAGTTAGCGCGAGGATTTTTATCACTTCTGAGATAAACCTTGCTAATAGCAAGTTATCTCTGCGATAATTTCCGGCAATGCTTAGCGTTAAAAAATGTGTTGCTAAGCATCGTTAGCGATACATATCGCTAATCGTTGGTAATAGGGCCCTCAGGGATGTGCCATATGCACCCAGTGTGCCCTTAGGGGAACCCCCACCCTGCAGGGCTCTAAAGGCACTCTACCTGCTGGATGCTTGGGAGAGAGCAGGGTATATGAAATGGAGTGATCTGCTTGTGGAAAGTGGGCTATGCAAGTTTGAGGATTTGATGGGGGGGAGATCTGAACCTGGGACAGTTTGGACTCAGCTCTCCAGAAGGTGGCTGGTAAACTATGGGACCAAGAGAGAGAATTACCACAAGTGAATCCCCCAATAGAATTGATGTCAACAACGACTTGCTCAAGACGAGTGATCGCTGTAATTTACAGAGCTCTCAGTTGGGTTCCTTCTGACCCCTGCTTCCAGACTCTCAGGATGTGGTGGCAAGACGGATTGTCTATAGAACTATCAGACACGATGTGGTTGATATGTGTGGGGTCTGTCAAATCGATTACATGGAACACAATGTTCCGCTTTACCCAATTCAATAATGTACATCACACATAACTTTCCCCAGGTAGGATAGGTAAAATGCACTCAGGTGTGAACACACATTGTCCCAGATGCCAACAGATAGGAGCGGAATTCCTTCATATGGCTTGGGTATGGCCGGCTGTCTTGAAATATTGGCAATCAGTGTCCTCTTGTAGCTCAGATATTACGAATTACATTTTGCCCCACGAATCCACCCACTGCCTCATAAACACGTGGGTGGTGACAAAAAGATAAACAATTGGGGGCAGATTTAAACGCCCCCTGCACCACCAGTACAGTAGAGGAAAAGTCATCCTGCGTGACATTTCCTCTCCTTGTAAATACTGCCCCTTGACACGCAGCACTTTGCATTGAAGGGGCGTTCCATGGGTATTGCTGTGGGTGTTCCCACGCAACACCCATGGAACAAGACACATTTCCAGATTTACGAGAAATCATAAATCTGGAGATGCGTGTGAATGCTACGGCACCCTAGAGGTGGCATTGGGAGGTGCAACGAGGAGAAATGTTGTAATATCTCCTCGTGTTTTCCTCTTTCAATGTGTGCTGCATTCTACAGCATGCATTGAAGGAGGAAAATGCCTGTAGTGATTGTTTTTGTGCAGGAAGGGGCACCTTCCTGCACAAAAACAACCTCCCCACGACGCAGGCATCCTTGCACCATGGTGCAAGGGTGCCTGCGCCAGCGCATGGTTGCAGTTTGTACGCCAGCGCAGGGGGAAGCACAGAGATGTGACATATTCTTGTAAATATGGTGCATCCCTGTGTTTCGGAAGTGCCACAGCGCGGCACAGCCAAAGGGCTTGTGGTGCCACGCTGTGGCACTTGCTCCTACATCTGCCCCTTGGTGATCTTGTATGGCCTTGGAAAGCAGCGACTGCCCCCTAACTCATGGCATGGAGGAATGACGTCATACGCTGGGCCTCCGCTGAACAATCGATAAGAGCTGACTCGCGAGCCGGAAATGGGAGGTGCAACCTCACGGAACAGTGGGGTGACTGCCTGACTGAACTAAAGGACCGATTAGACTGGGATGTCTGATGTCTGGCTGCACAGGTAGGAGGCCCTTGGCAGCAGCTGCTTTCATGATGTGACCCATGACGTGTGTGCTTGTGATTTATGAAGGGAGAGGGGGTGGCGTGGGAGGAGAGGTACTGTCGGACTTAGATTTGTTGAAATGGTTTACTGCCTGTGCATCCTGGTTCCCCAAATCCTCATCCCAAATGTGGGAGGAAACATTGTTCTATATTCTTGTAAATGCTGTTCTGCACCTCTGACTGCTGTCTCAGTCCATGAACAAAAATGTGATTTATCTTTCCTGTGATTCTACCCTTTGATATTTACGGCTGTTTGCTGTAAAACTAATTAAAAACTATTTTAAAAAACAATTTGATTTCAGCCACGTGCTCTGTTTTTAATCATATGCACTAATGCTGCGTTTAACTTTATATACTTTGGTTAATGTGCATGTTTTTTTGATGGATTAAAGCTTACCCTTGTGCTGCCAGAGCCAATTTCTAAAGCTAAGAGAATACTATATGACTTTGGGTCAGATGTATCAAAAGGTTTTACCCATTCTGTGTCTATGGGAAAATGTGTTCGTACATATGGCACATTGTCCCTAGGTCTGAAATCTCGCTCCAGAGCAGGAGTGACAAAATAACCCATTGTGTGTCCACTGTTGTTTGAGAACTGCATAAACCCTAGATATCCAACAACACTTGCACTGTGCGCACCACTCTGAGCCCCTTGTAAAAGTCACGTGATACCACGGAACTCTGAAAAAATAGGGCTCAGGCTTATCGAGCCTTTATGTTGTCCTTGCATCAGGCAAGACGAGGCAAGGACAACGCAAAGGCTTCAGTAATCTTCACAAAGCCACACAAGGAGCGATTAGCATCCCCTTGCATGGCTTTGCGAACAAATGTAGCAAAACGCATCAGCCTGCACTGTGTTAAGTTTCATTTGAAGCTGGGAGGCGTTCCATGATGGAGTACAGGTGTTCCCATGCATCACTCATGGATTTTTCGCAATCCCAGATTTACTAAAGCTAGTAAACCTAGGAATGCATTAAAATGCTATGCCTTCCCCAGTGAGGCGTAAGAAGGAGAAATATTATTATTTCCACTTGTTACTTCATCTTTTGGTGTGAGATGCAATCCGCATCACACACAGAAGAAGGAAAATGCCTCTAAGGATTGTTTTTATGCAGGAAGGTGTCCGTTCCCGCACAAAAACAATCCTGCCCATAATGCACTCTGAAGGAAGGGTGCCAGTGTTGGCCCTGAGCAGCACACAATGCACCACTGCAAGGAGAGAAAAGAAATTCCCCAAATCTTTGAAAATGTTTGGTGAGGAAAGAAGATCTTTGGATTTGTCTTCATCATTTTTGTCATTCTCTTACTGATTTACATCTTTTCCGAGTCTCCATTGCCTCATTCTGATTAACCTTGGGCGGAGCTGGCGGAGCGGCACTACGCGGAGCTCCACGGAGTTGGAGACCGACTCTATGAAAACTCTGCTCCGCTCCACCGCCCGCTTCCCCCCCCCCCCGGAAGAATTACATTAAATATGCATTAAAGGTAAAAAAATAAACACTTATTTTGACTGCGGCGTCCCCGGACTTCCGACATCCTCTTCCTTGGTTTCACTATGATCTGGGCATGCGCGCGCACATGCGCATTTCTCACAGAACTGCACATACGCGCGTGCATGCGCAGATCATCAAGAAATGCAGAGGAAGAGGTGGACGTCAGCCCGGGGATGCAGCAGTCAAGGTAAGTGTTTATTTTGTAATCTTTAATGTATATTTAATGTAATTCTTCCTAGGGGGCGTGGAGGCAGGGGCTGGTCAACTCCGCTCCGCCGTGGAGTGTGCGGAGTTGTGCCTATTCCGTGATCTCCGCGGAACGCGGAGTAGGCACAACTCCGCACACTTCACTGGCAGAGTGGAGTTCTCCGCCCACGGTTCATTATCATGTATTACTAGAGGCATCTTATCCATTGACTAGCCAGGATTATAACAATAATGATTGATTTTGTAATCACATCATGAAAGTGAGGTTAAACAGGAAGTTTATAAATTGGTGACCATCAAAGTGTCTTAAGTTGTGCTAATAAAACAGAGGGAAAGGATGGAACTGCAACAACAGAAAGCATGTTTGCTCGCATTAGTGTAACTGTGACCAGCTTTAGCAATGCTTTCTTGCTCACGATAACATTGCCCAAAGGAATAGCCCATATCTGATGCGGAGCGGCTTTAGCATCTTGGCTCCTGAGGCATGGAAAAACAAAAAGAGCTTGCTCAGCAGAAACTGTTAACATTTCTGTGATGTTCTGGAAGCCATTTTTCCTGATTCCCAGATCTCAAGCTGAGCACGCCACATGTTCGTGTTCATTGCAAGGATTTGTCACATGCGGGCATGTGGGCATTATGATATAAATTTCAGTCTAGCCTTTTATCTATGAGCTAGGCGCCCCTAACCTTTGCTGGATTAAGTTATTTTTTTAAACCAATAACCCTGTTTAGACTCTGATTGACGTATAAGGAGATTTCCTTGACTGAAAAGTCAGCGTGAACCGCTGCTGACTTTTATATCAGGGGGGTCATCCCTAAATCCATGGGACCACCATCCGAGGCTCCGCTCTTCGACAGTGGGGCCAAATATTACAAGTCACAGGAGTCAAAGTCAAAGTCAAAAAATCTTGTATAGCGCACATATCACGGCTAGGTCTCAAGGCGCTTGCAGATCCCTAGACTGACTGGGTCTTAGCTCATTTCACTTAGAGAACAGCCATGTTTTTAGTTCACTACAGAACTGTCGATAATCTGGGATGGACGCAAGATGGAACGGAAGCTGATTCCAAAAATACGGGGCAAGATGGGAGAAAGATCGATCACCGTTGCGTACAGAGCGAACACGCGGGGGAAGTAAGAGGAGCTTAGAGCTGGACCTAAGAGTTCTCACTGGTGATGTTTTTTTTTTTCTCAAGATACCCAGGACAGGTGCCATAAAAGCTTTTATGTGTCAATGGATGTCCATCTTCTCGTCTAAATGCCAATGAATGTCTGAATTGTAGGCTCCGCATCAGCAATAATAACAGTTATTGCTCTATGATCAGCACCAATGACCATCAAGTCACCTGATTTAACACCAATTGAACACTCTGGGTTTAGTAGCAATGAAAGTGCATCTTCTTGGTTCATGGGATGCCTGGCTTTCACCTTGTGGACACCCTGCCGGGGTATCTCACAGGGGAATACCAGGACGGGTTCCCTAAGCAAGCGCCGAGATGCCTACGGGTAGTCGTGCGCTATACAAGAGCGTAATCATTTCATTTCATTTCATTTCATCAGTTATTGCCCTCTACCTCTTGGGAGTCCATATTATGAATATTGATATTTTAAGATTAGGACTGGCACAATTTACATTCTTGTCTCTGTCTCTAAAGAAACTGATGATCATGTGAGTGATCATTGCCTTCTCGAAGCACATCCACCACCGCTTTTAACCTTCGTCCAAAGTTACTACCATTAGACATATCTCACTGGCTGGTAACCTGTAGGCAATTTTAAATCACCTTTTCTTCACTTGAGAAACATAAAAATCAGCTCTGCTGTCTTCAGGTGTTGAAGTACAAAAGGGGGTGGTGATGGACAGAGCATCTGAATCAATCAAACACTCACACCCAGTCAAAAGATCTGGGTTTAATCCATCACCGTTCTTTAGCCCACTCTGCCACTCCAGTTCAGACATGGCTATATGCAAATCAGTCTGACCCTGTGCCTCATGGGAACAGTCCAGCCCGAACTGCCAAGCCATGTCTTCCCTGGACCGGAAACAAGCTTCCGAGGACGGTTTCTGGCATTCCAGCCGTCTTCAGCCCGGCTTGCTTGAATCCAGTGGCAAAGTGAGCAAGGGACTCACGTCTGAGCATACCCTGCCACACTTATGGCGGCCAAAAGCAGTACAAAAGGGGGTGGTGATGGACGGAGCATCTGAATCAATCAAACACTCACACCCAGTCAAAAGATCTGGGTATAATCCATCACCGTTCTTTAGCCCACTCTGCCACTCCAGTTCAGACATGGCTATATGCAAATCAGTCTGACCCTGTGCCTCATGGGAACAATCCAGCCCGAACTGCCAAGCCATGTCTTCCCTGGACCGGAAACAAGCTTCCGAGGATCGGTTTCTGGCATTCCAGCCGTCTTCAGCCCGGCTTGCTTGAATCCAGTGGCAAAGTGAGCAAGGGACTCACGTCTGAGCATACCCTGCCACACTTATGGCGGCCAAAAGCAGTACAAAAGGGGGTGGTGATGGACGGAGCATCTGAATCAATCAAACACTCACACCCAGTCAAAAGATCTGGGTTTAATCCATCACCGTTCTTTAGCCCACTCTGCCACTCCAGTTCAGACATGGCTATATGCAAATCAGTCTCACCCTGTGCCTCATGGGAACAGTCCAGCCCGAACTGCCAAGCCATGTCTTCCCTGGACCGGAAACAAGCTTCCGAGGACCGGTTTCTGGCATTCCAGCCGTCTTCAGGCTCTGGTCCTGGGAAGCTTGATTCCGGTCCAGGGAAGACATGGCTTGGCAGTTCGGGCTGGACTGCTCCCATGAGGCACAGGGTCAGACTGATTTGCATATGGCCATGTCTTAACTGGGGTGGCGGAGTGAGCTAAAGAACGGTGATGGATTAAACCCAGATCAGTTGACTGGGGGTGAGTGTTTGTATGGTCAACGCTCCGTCCATCATCACCTTTGGTTTGTCTTCAGGCGTTGTAGCACACCCTGGATGCGCTAGGTGTCTCGGGTGATATCACAATGATGAAGCATGCCACCGACTAGCTTAGTGGGGGAGGGATCTTTTAAAGAAACTAAAAGTGTTTTTTTCACATGGACATGTGAAGGACATTTCAAGCAAACAGACAAAGAAAGTTTGATAGCATGCCTGCTTGTCCTTGTTCAGTACATTGCCATTTCATAGACACTCCAGGCTCCATCAATGAACAGGGATGTTCTGGTTTCATTCCACAAGAGTGTTTCAGCACCAATGATTCTTCATGTTCTGGATTTTAGACCAATGAAAATGATGTGGCGAGATTCCCAGCAATGCCTTTCAAAATTCTGAGCTCAACAAGAATGGACATCAACATTCCGGCCTCAGCACTAATCCACACTGATGGACCAGGATCTGCACCAATGCAAACCAGTGTTTCAGACTATGCACCAAGGAGCTTCCATGCTTCAGGTCTGCACCAATGAGCATCAACAATCCTGGTTCAGCACCAATAAACATCAATGTTCTCTGCTCTGTACCAATGAATGTGGACTTCATGTGCGACCATATTAGGTGTCCCCACTTCAGGTGGATTCTGTATCATAGGTGTGACTAAGTTTAGCATCCTGTGTGCCCTCGTTCCCTATATGTCTGACCTGGTGTCTGGAATGCTGAGAGTGAATGATGTCATGCAATGTTGGTGTGTGGTCTTGAGAGGAAGTTAGCAGATAGTGACAGCTGCAGGAAGGATGGAGCCCTGACAGGTCCTACCTGCTGAAACTTAAGGGTCATACATGAAATGACGAACTTGCTTCCTGCCTGAGTGGCTCCTGAATCTTCCATAGAGGCTCTGCTCTCCGACTTCAACAATAAGGTGGACATTTAGTGGTGTTGTCAAGCCATTTCAGAACACAAAGGGCCTTATTCAGAAAGTCCCTCCCGACTCGTGGTAGAGGCCCGTGGTTGTGGGGAAGCCTCTGCTCTCAAAGTGGAATCTCTGCGATAAGAATTCTCATTGTGGCGATTCCGTCCAGAGTGCATAGACCCCCCCACAACTCTGGGGCCTCCCCCACAAGTGTAGACACTCCCCACGACTGTGTTGCCGCTACCTCGAGTGCGGAGGCCCTTTGTGAATCAGGTCCAAGGTGTATGATAGTGATTGTAAGAGACAAAGGACAGATATAGACATTACCACATTCATCAATGATCCCTGCCAAGATTAATCAAACCCCTCCCGAACCTGCCAATAATTGCCATTGAAGTTCCCTGGCATGTTCTGCTCCTGGCTTTGGTCATGCCTGCTTGTGTCCTCATAGGAAAAAGGCTTTTTATTCAGGAGATAACACCATTTTTCAAACTTCTGAATTTAATGGATTGTGTACTTTTCATTTTGCTTTTATCTTTGGGATTTTTGGGGCTCAATACAGTTCCTCAAAGGAAATGGCAGACACACCTAGGGGTAACACCGCGGCGGAAAATATGAAGAACTCCTTGTAGAAATCTTGAAATACAAACTGTAGCGCTGAAAAGTATATTTAAAAGGAGTCTAGCTTCTTTGGATGGATCCACGCCAGATTTCAATATAACCATTGTCTACATGGTAAACTCCCTTCACTACCATGGACATAGTATAGGCACGCATAAATATCAGAGCAGAAATACCACGTACATAAATATTGTGGGGCAGATTTACAAGTCCCATGCGCCGCCGTTGCATCACGTTGCGTGACGCACCGGTGGCGCAGCCTGCTAAGGGATATTTACAAGCACAGGTAAAGTCACCCTGCGTGACTAAACCTGTGCTTGTAAATATCGCCCCTGTTCATGCAACACTTTGCGTGTTAGGGGCAGAACATGTGTGTTGCTGTGGGTGTTCCCACGCTACACCCATGTCCACTGATGCATTTCCAGATTTACGAGAAATTGTAACCCTTGAAATGCGTCAATTTGCTGCGCCACATAGGGGTGGCGTAGCCGAGTGAAACGTGGAGAAATGTTTTCATTTCTCCTCGTTTTTTCCTCTTTCAATGCGTGCTGCATTCGACAGCACGCATTGAAAGAGGAAAATGCCTGCAGTGATTGCTTTTGTGCAGGAAGGGGCTCCTTCCTGCACAACAGCAATCTCCCCATGGCACAGGCATCCTTGCACCATGGTGCAAGGGTGCCTACGCCGGCGCATGGCAGCTGTTTCTGCGCCAGCGCAGGGGGAAGCACAGAGATGCAACATATCATTGTAAATATGTCGTATTCCTGTGCTCTGAAAGTGCCGCAGCCAAAGGGCTTGCAGTGCCGTGCTATGGCACTTACTTGTAGATCTGCCCCTGTGAATGTAAATATATATTTACAATACTTACCTTCACATATATATGTACCTTGATATACCTTAAAAAATGTGGATGTGAATTTAAGTAAAGCAAATCTATACTTATATTCATGAAACTTTAGTACTCATTTTATGGAGTTTATTCTGGCATAGACGTGTCTTGAGAAATGATTCCTGTTTCTTTTTCTTTTAATTAAATCTATCTCAAGTAGATATCCTGAAAATGTGTCATGCATCCGGGATAAACACCGGCCATTCCAGATATATTCATTATTGTTATAACTAGGGTTGTGTGATGTATGCCAAATTTGCTTTTGTGTAATTAAGTGAAACAACAGGTAAATTATGCGATATTACACATAATTACACAAAATACATATAATTTGTTTAGCACTATATTTTACCACACAATTCGTTTTGCACTAAAAAAAGCACAAAAAAACTAAAACCATTTGCAGTGAACAATAGCCACTCTCGTTATTTGTGTTCATCCCACATTCCAGTGCTCTAATTTGGCTGTGAACGTCGGTGTAATTATGGGGCATAATAGTGTAATTTGAGGAATTTCATGTAACAAGGGTAATGCTCAAGTAATGTCAGCATATTTTAGAGTTCACCTGGGCCTAGATACTACCTGAACCAGATCACATCTAGAGCTGGGGTTATAGATGAGGGCAAACCCAAATTAACCACTTAGACCGGGGTGTAGGACAGTACAGTAAACAGTAGGTCCCAATAGGAGAAAAAATAAGTAAAACATTTTTTTTTTATTTAAAAAAAAAATGTGTTCTTAAATATTTTTTTCTATTGGGACCTACTGTTTACTTTACTGCACATCTACAGCTGAGCATGCTTTCATTTATTCACCTCTATTTCAGAAAATTATTCACAAAATATTGACAATTTCATGTAATAGTGAAGGAATTCTTACATGGTTGCCAAACTTACATTTATTGCCTGTGAATCAACGAATACAGATCAAGGCGCTAGGATTGGTTCACAAGGCCCAGCTAGGCTTTCGCCTGGTTCTCTTGGCCTCACAATATTGGCTTTATGTCCCCAGGAGAAACCTTTGTTCGGCTACCAATTGTTTTTCAAGTTTCAGCACAGTTATAAAAGAGCCCCTGATTTTTATTTCAAGCATTACAAGTATGGAATTCGTTGCCCCACCCTTGCAGCAATAACAATACAACCCTAAGGCCATTCGAAGAAAGAGGAAACGTTTTAAGTGTTTGTGGCTATGTATGACCTCGGTCATTCCTTTGTATTTACAACGTGTCTATGATTTCACATTAGCACCATAAAGCCTTGAGGTGTCTAGTAGATTTATAAAACGAATAAATACAATATTAGATAATTACGTTCTGTCCAAAATTTGAGAAGGGAAGTTTGCAAAGTAGTATCTTCCAATAAAAAAATGAGGTTGCCCTTTTTAGATTTCTTTTCGTTTTTTACACATTATAATTACGAACAGTTTACCGAGGGTTATTTGCAGCATAGATGTGCTTCGATTATTTCTCAGCAAAATAATTATTTGCTGATCCATTTAATATGAATTTTGTGCTTGGAATATTTATTTTGTTCTATGAGCAAAGATTATGCTAAAAAAAAATCAGCAATTGACATTTTTGCTGAAAAATTACACAACTTATTTGTTAGTGGGAGATTATGCAGTAATAAATGTATCTGCAAAGGAAAGCTTCACCTCTGCAGTAAATAGGTAAACACATTAAATATGCCATCATTTTCTGAAATGAAGAGTCCTGAATGTTTAAAAATCCCGACCATAAATATTAAAAATACTCCACTCTACCTAAGTAGTCCCTCTGTAGGAACAATATCAGTTGAGCCAATGCACAAAGCTTTTCTTTTTTTATTTTATTTTTAGAAAGAATTGGCAAGGGGTTCTTATGCTTGGATAACTGCTTGCAAGTGTAGTGATCAGATCGCGCTGTGCGCAGAGTTGTGACGTTGCTTCAGTGGCAGTTATCGCACAGAAGAGCCCCTTGCCCAATCAGGAAACAGCACCAGTGCTCTTTGAAAATAAGATGCAGGAGAACGCGCAAAAACTGCGCGAAGCAGGATTTGGGGTGCTTCTGTATGTCTTCTTCTTCCCTGCCAATGCTGCTGAGTACATTCGAAGACCTTCGTTCATATATTGGACCATCAACAAGATCTTTGCCGATTGGTCGTCGGCCGGCCTGGGTCCTTGTTCTGACATCAGTTTGTTCCTTTTGACTTGACCCCATATTTTGACATCATATTGGCCAGTATTATGACTATCAGCTCTTGAGTGGTTTGCAAAGTCCACCCAGACCTTCTCAAGTGTTTCATTCAAAGAAGTGTCCTTCGTGCTTTTTGAAAAGTTAAATAGTGGGGCTCTGTCCAATGTTCTCCGCGAAGGAATACCGCTAGCAGACAACCTACCCCAATTCTGGATGATTTTAGGGACCCCCTGCTGCCTATGGTCATCCCCTGGAGCACATGTGCTAGCTGCTTGTCCCACTTTCCATCCAAATCCCGGTATGGCTTGAGTTTAGTCGTTAAGGAGCCTTTGCCCCGTCCCTTCACACATAAGCTGAGTCACTGGACTGTGTCCTTCCAAAGTTGGGCACATTCATTCTTGGAAGGTCCTTGTTCCTAATCTCATAGATGGATTTCCGTTTGGCCTGCACCCCTCTGACCGCTGTTTTGATCTTCCTCCAGCCAAGATGGTTGAGTTCCGCTAAGTTTAGCACCACGCATAGACCGCTAACGGCAAACATGAAGACGAGGAACACCGTCTTCTCTGTGGGCCTGGACACATAGCATTCCACCTCCTTGATGCAAGGGTATCTGTCACATTCATACATGGATGGTACATTGAAGCCGTAGAGGAAGTATTGCCCTACCAGAAACCCTATCTCAAGGGCATTCCTGAAGACCACCTGGATGATGTAGAACCTGGAGATGCCTTGTTGACGCGTCATCTTGGTTTTGGGGGCACGGATGGTTGGGTGGGGGATCTCCTTCACCTCCAGGCAGTCTGGTTCAGCCTCCTTCGTGGAGTTCTCAGTGTTCTGGAGCACTCCGTTGACGATTGTGTTCTTGATCTTTTTGCTGTCCTCGCGTTTCATAGAGTCCTGGTCGCGATCAAGGCTGAGGAACACAGTGGAGTAGCGCCTCTCCTTCTGCTTGGCCGACTGGTGGACGGAGTACGTGATGAAGCACAGGCTGGGAGTGCAAACCATGATGATCTGGAAGACCCAGTAGCGGATGTGTGAGATTGGGAAGGCTTTGTCGTAGCATGCCTGGTTGCAGCCCGGCTGAAGGGTGTTGCACACAAACATGGTCTGCTCGTCGTCATAGACAGTCTCTCCAACGATGGCCACGATGAGGATCCTGAAGATGACCACTACTGTCAGCAGAATCCTGTAAGAGAAAGAGAACAGCAGGCAACTGTTAGTGTGGAGTACAGGAGCAAACCCACACAAGAAGGCCAACAAACTGTCAATCATTTCATGCAACAGTGTTTAACTAGCCATGCATTTAGGCTGATCTATCGACTACCAAAATATGCCTCCGTTACATCTCTTAGCCATGAGGTTCATTGGTTGGGGAATGTTCAATTAAGGGGCATATTAACAATGGCAGGGTATAATCATCGCTGGCCGTGCTGAGCGATAATTATAATATAGCAGGCTATCTCTGGCATTTATCACCCTGGTAGCGCCTAATGAACAACGCGTTTCTCCAGGGCGATAAAAATTCCAGAGATAGATCGCTGGTTTTCCAGTGATGTTCCCTACAAAAGGGCGATAACCTTGCTGATACGACCCAGCAGAATCCACCCCCTATGTTAGGGATGGCTAAGTCAGGATTTTAGCAGACGTTAGATTTTGCCGAAAACAGCCGTTTTTGCCAGAATCTAATGTGTGCTAAAATCATCTGGGCTGCCTTGTAAATATGGCAATGTGAACATCAGCGATATTTGCAAGGTAGTACATCCGGGGTACGCCCAGTAACGCCCACTTTGCATCTCATTGGAGTTGCAAAGGGAGGCATTGGGAAAAAGGGTGCTAACATGCAATTATGCATGTTAGCACCCTCTTGTAAATAGGGCGCTGGTTTTATCGCCACTTTTTTGGCTTTGTAAGCCAAAAAAGGTCAGATAAAGCCCTTGTAAATATGCCCTCAAATGCTTTGTGTTACATGTTCAAAGCAAGGGCAGGGATCGCCCCTACCATATTAAAGGTCTGATAAAACCGTACAAGCCCACTCGCTATCTGCATTCAAGCAACCTCTCTTTTTGCACTCTCCCTAAGATTAAACTTACTCGCATGGGAGGTCTCCCTTTATTTTTCCTCAGCTGTAAATAGTATAATGCTTTGCCAGAACATATGAGATCTTGCACTTTGTTCCTCACTTTCTGCAGACAACTAAAGACGTGCTGTTCTGAGCCCCTGAGCTGGTAAACACTCTATCTGCTGCTAAAAGCCCTGGGAAACCCCGTGTGGGTATCTGTTCACCCTATACAAGCATTTTTATTTTTTTGTGAACATTTTTTATTAAATTCAAAACATACATAAACAAAGAAAGAAAACAAAACACAAGGCAGTACATTACAGATGTGCCGCTGCGGCGTCGGGGGGAGTACATTAGCAGTGCAATCGGCAGGGCTATACATTGTGGGGTGGGAGGGTGATCAGGAGCAAGCAAGAACACCTAATCAATTGTGGAGGAAACAATAGGTTGGGAGGAAGATAGGTCAGTTTCAAAGTCTGTGGGAGGGGGGGTACATATATCACCACGGTATGTGTTCCACTGACTCCAGATCTTACACCATTTATGGGGCGTGCCACGGGCAACATAAACTGTCTTCTCTCGAAACATGCACCAATCCATGTTTTGTTGCCACAGCAGAACCGTCGGCGGCCTCTGAGCACCCCACAATTGGGCAATGTCCCTCTTAGCAATCATATTACCCAGGGACACCCAGCGAAGCTGCGCGCCGCTGTAATCATTCGGTTCCCAGACATTTAACAAGCATCTCCTCACCTCAGGCATTGACCGCACACCCGTGACCTCACTCATAACCTCATGCACCCGAGTCCAGTAGCGCATCACGGCAGGACATTCCCAAATAATATGGAGAAATGTAGCCACGAGACCACAGCCACGCCTACACAGACCATCCACAGAGAATCCCATACACACCAGACGGGGACCAGTCACATACACCCTATGAAGAATTTTGAGCTGCACAAACCGAAGGCGCGCCGGGATCGCCACTTCCTTCGGGGAAGAGATCGCCGCCTGCCAGTCCTCATCATCAAGTTCCAGACCGTCACTGGTCCAGACCTCTCGAAGATGACAGAGGAGGTCAATCCTGTTGTTGTTCAGTTTTTTGTATATGAGCGAGATCGTACTGTCCGGGACGTGCCCGTCCAGAATCCGATCTTCCAGCGGGGACCCCTCCGGGATATCAGTGCCCGAGGGGAAAACAGATAGTATGGCATGTCGAATTTGCGCATAGCGAAAAAACTCCCTATCATTCAAGTCGTACTCCGCTTTCAGCTCCTCAAACGTCTTGACCCTACCCTTGGTCCACACATCATTCACCCTGCTAATACCGATCACATCCCACTTGTCAAAGCCCTTCGATTTCCATAGGGACCGAGCCTATCAGATGCGTAAAGCGGAGTCGCACAAGTCAGTTTATCTGTCCAGCCCAGAGCCGCCGTCGCACGATACCACACCTGCACGGCTGTCATGGTGGGGCCCGTGAGGGTCCTGCAAACAGACCTCGCGTACAGCGCCTTGTTATAATCTCCGCCGGGCAACAGCCACTTGTCCATTTCAAACGCCGGATTCGGCGAAGGGCCATAAGTACCATGGTAAAACCGCCCCCAGCTGAGAGGCCCAATAGTACCGGTGGATATCGGGAAGCGCGATGCCCCCGTCGTACCACGGCAGCGTCATCTTCGCCAGGGCAATACGGGATCGGCCACCCCATAGTAATCGCCTTTGTAGACTCTCGACCTCTGGAAAGTAGCTAGCAGGCACCGTGTCGAGCGTGTTTTGGAGCGCATAAAGGAACCGGGGCAGCGACATCATCTTGAACAGTGCAGCTCGTCCCAAGGGGGAGAGGGGGAGCTTACCCCACGCAACAACATCAGTGCGAAGGCGCTAGAGCGGGGGCAGCAAATTGCGCTCATAACGAAGTACCGGGTCCAAGGTAATAAAGATCCCCAGATACTTAAAGCCTTCCCGCACCACCGAAATAGGGCAGCCGCGGGGCAAGAGAGGAGCCTCGCCCGAAAGAACATAGACGCACGACTTAGACCAATTGATGACGAGACCTGAGTTTTTACGGAAGGAGGTCAAGACGTCGAAAAGAACGATCAACGATTTCCGAGGCGACGTGAGATACAGCAGGATATCGTCTGCATATAAGGACACCCGGTCCTCAAAGTCCGAGTTCCATCTAATGCCCTTCAAAGATGGCTCCCATCTCAACCAGGCCGCCAGTAGTTCCAGAGCAAGGGCAAATAAAAGAGGGGATAAAGGGCAGCCCTGGCGCGTCCTTCTGCCGAGGGCAAATGGGGCGGAGACACGGCCGTTGACGACCACCTGTGCTAAGGGATCGGTATAAAGCAGTTTCACCCAATTAATAAAGTTCGGGCCGAAGCCAAATTTAGAGAGGACCGCCGAAAGATACGGCCACTCCAGCGTATCAAACGCCATAGTGGCATCCAGAGACGCAAAAATGGCTGATTTGCGCAACGTCCCCGCCCGCGCGAGGACACCATGCAGGCGCCGGAGGTTCAATGCCGTGTTGCGGTGTGGTATAAACCCGGATTGGTCCGGGTGAACTAGATCGCTTATGACAGTAACTAAGCGGTTGGCCAGCAGTTTAGCCAGGATCTTCGGTTCGGCATTGATCAGAGATATGGGCCTAAAGGAGGTGCAGCGGTCACGTGGCTTACCATCCTTGGGAATCATACCTATGGTGGCCAATATTTGGTCAGGGGGAAGGGAACCCGACTCCAACGATTCCAGGAACATCGACCGTAGATACGGAGCTATCGTGTCCGGACGGAGCTTGTAGAGTTCAATGGGGAGCCCATTGGGGCCCGAAGCCTTCCCCGAGCGGACCGAGCAAATGGCAGTAACCACTTCCTCCACTGTGGGCGGTGCCTCGAGGAGCCCCCTCTCAGGGTCCGACAAACAAGGCAGCGAGAGGTCTCGCAGGAGTAGCTGGGAGTCATGCTCGGGTCGATCGGACACAGGGGAATACACATCCCGGAAATAGTCCGCAAAACAGTCCACAATGTCGGCGGGGTCAGTAAGACTGACTCCTTGCACATTCACAACCACAGGGACCACCCGACTCACGCGCTCCCTCCTATCCAGCCAAGCAAGCAACTTCCCAGCCTTGTCTCCCACATCATACAGACACCCCTGCTGTTCCCTGCCCATTTCTTTCGCAGCATCCGTAACTAGTGCTCTGTAGTCAAGTTGTTTAAGACTCAGTAGGTGCAGTCTATCCGGGGTGACCTCGGACTCCAACTCCCCCTCAAGGACAGCGATTTCGTTCTCGATCCGGACAACCCCCTCCTGGTTAACCTTCCTAACAGTGCTAATCAAGGAAAGGGCATGGCCCCGAATCACAGTTTTGTACACTTCCCACAGTGTAACAGAGGAGGAGACGGTGCCCACATTATCAGCAAAGTAATGGTCAAGCGCTTTAACCAGTTCAGCTTTCACCTTTGGAACACGGAGATACCAGGGGTTAATCGGAGCCACTCGGCCGTCAGTCCCCAGCTTCGTATCTATGACTAACCATAATGGGGAGTGGTCCGATATGCCCCTAGCAAGGTGTTTTATCTCCCTGATAGAGGAGGTCTGTGAGGAGGGCATCAACACATAGTCTAGTCTCGAAAGACTGCCGTGAGCCCCAGAGTGGAAAGTGTACTGCGACTGTCCCGGGTGGAGCAGGCGCCAACAATCAGTGAGCCCCAGAGTGTCCAAGAAGTCCCCCAGCCAAGATTGAGACCGTACATTTTCCCGGGGGGGGTAACAGTCACACATCCCTGACACTACAGAGTTAAAATCCCCTCCCACTACAAGCTGACCCTCAGGGACCCCCAGGAGTACTCTTCCCAGATCGACAAAGGCAGTGGCCTGCAGACCAGGCGGGACGTAAACAGAGAGCAGGGTGATGACCTTCCCCTCCCAGCATCCCACAATGGCGGCGTAGCGGCCCCTATCATCAAGGACAATGTCGTCAACAGCGAGGGGGAGGGAGCTCCGTACCAGAATGCCCACCCCCCTAGAGCCAGAGGTGAAACCAGAGTCGGCCAGGAGACGGTATCCACGCCTATTCATTGCGTGGCATGTATTGCCAATCAAGTGCATCTCCTGGAGCAACACCACATCAGGGGATAAACGCTGCAACAGTTGCAATACCACACCCCGTTTTATCCTGTCCCCCGACCCGTTGACGTTCCAACACAACAAATTAAGTCCCCTACCCCCATCCCAGAAACCAATCCCAATCCCACCCCGCACCAGACGCACCACTATATAGCAGGAGAACATCAACACTATGCCTTGAAGAAAACAAAGAAACACAAACTGCAACCCCCCAACCCCCAAAGAACCCCTGAACATCTCGCCCCCCACCCTGCACCCCTGCGTAAGACCCAAGAGCCACCCCAACTTGCAGTGTGCCTGTCGCCCCATCACACAACTAGTCTACGAAAAGAACCCCTGAGGAGGAAGACTCACCCACACCCCGCCCACACCCCGAAAAGACCAAACATTAGCAGCCAATAGTTGCATAGCATCAAACCACAGCTGAAAGTCAATGGGGTGGCCCGGGAGCCAGCGTCGCTCCCTATTCCTGCTCCACCGGGCCGCCCTCCGCTCCTCCGGAATGTCCAAAGTGTTCAGAATGTTCCTGCCCGGAGGGCAGCATGTCAAGCCAGTCACCTGCGGCCCCAGGATGGTCGAAGAAGAATGTTCGATCCCTGTACACCACACGTAGTCGGGCCGGGAAGAGCATAGTGTACTTCATGTCTCTGTCTCTCAGCCTCCTCTTCACCCCTTGGAATCCGAGTCTTTGTTTCTGCACCTGCTGGGTGAAGTCTGGGTAGAAACTAACCGTAGAGTTTTCAAAAGCCACAGGACCAGATTGACGCGATGCTTGGAGGATCGCATCCCTGTCTCGAAAATGGAAGATCCGAGCAATGATGGGACGTGGAGTGGCTCCCTGCTTATGTGGGCCTCCCGGTATCCTATGCGCACGTTCCACGGCAAAGAACTTACTGAGGCCTTTAGGCGCTAGGTGGTTCAGAACAAGGGCCTCCACCAGCACGTCCACCGAAGAGGCTCCCGATTTCTCCAGGACACCAACCAGACGGATATTATTCCGCCGCGCACGGCCTTCAAAGTCCTCCATGCGCCGGGAGAAATAGTC
Organism: Lissotriton helveticus; assembly: GCF_964261635.1. NCBI lineage: Eukaryota > Metazoa > Chordata > Amphibia > Caudata > Salamandridae > Lissotriton > Lissotriton helveticus. The sequence continues at coordinate 46,944,553 of NC_136070.1, forward strand.
ATTGGAGGCTCTCAAGTTGACGACTTCTGTCTGTAAATCGGAGACGTCAGTAACGAGGCTGGATGTTTTAAGGTCGAGTGATTTGACCCTCTCGTTGGTCTTCGCAAGATCAGCCCTGATCAGGGTAACATCGATGGCAACCGTGTCCAGCTTATGAGCCAGGGCCTCATACTGTTGACCCAATGTGGCCTTCATGCCAGCAATGGCGCCCATGACGTCCTTTAGCGACAAGTCCTCACCCGTCGAGGAATCCTCTTCGACATTAATCGGGGATTTGGTTGGTCCACCCGGGGAGCCTTTGGCGAGGGTGTATCTGTCCATGACGTTAGACTGCACGGCACCCCCCCGGAGAGCCGGCTTGGTCTTGCGTTTTTCGCCCTCGGGTTTGGTGGCCATCTTGGATATCATGCCCCGGAGGGTTACCTGAGACCTGGTGAAAATGGCTACACTCGGTGCGCCCGCAACAGTTTAAAAGCAGAAAGTGGGCACTCCACACCATTTAGTGAGCCACACTAGGCAGGTCCGCAAATGTCGAGCTATGGTAGGGTGGAGGGCAACCGAGAGAGGCCGATCCAGACAGAGTCAGAGAGGTCGCAGGGCGAGAAACGAAACCGAAAGTAGACGACCGAGCCGAGGTGACTCAGGCGATCCGTTGTTGTTCGATTACTGTCCGGCTGGAAGAGAAGCAGAGACCGGGGTGGCACCAGGGAGCAGGCCAACAAGATTCCGAAGTCCGTAACTTCGGTTCCCGGAGTCCAAATCGAAATCTGGAAACAGATAAATGATCAGCTGGGCCGTGCCACAAGCGACCCGTCCTCTAAGTCAGGATAAGGTACAGGATAAACGGCGGAGGCGGCGAAGGTCCGGGAGCCCTGTGCTCACGCGACCATCTTGGTTGCGCGCGAAGCTCCTCCCCCCTATACAAGCATTTTAACATGTCCAGGTGACTAAATTGTCAGGAGTAGCTGCCAGCACTTTATCAAACACCGTATCTCAAACCTTACTTTCCCTGCCTGTTATATGCTAGTGGGTTCGCCATGTTAAGCAAGAGTGGGTGGATAAGCCAGAGTGGGTGAGTGCACCTGAGTGATTGACTGGCAATGCTGTGGGTGGAGAGAATGGCAGAGTCCTTTGTGCTCTAGTTCTGCTGACATTTTATTATGTAAAGCTGGGAGTGTTTGAGAACCAGCACATGTTGGGGAGTGTGCACTCTGTCTCTTGTGGTTCCAAGTAACTTGCAACTCAGACAATAAATCCGCTTCCTTAGTACATGAAGAGAAGGACTTCGTATCAAGTTGGTATCAAGCTTGACCAAGCTCTCTCCCTGAACGACATCTTAGCACACCCGTGGCACTTGGTTTGCTACCATGCATCACCTAAAAAAGCTTTCCCCCAGCTTCCTTCTCCTGCTAGAAAGACCCTGGTCCAGGCACTAATCACGTCACCTCGACTACAGGAATGCACTGCTGGTGGCAGCTAATAACTCCCTGCTGCCCAAACTGCAAGTAGAGCAGAATACACCAGCTCAGCTGATATGCACCCCCCTCACAAACTCACTTTGCCTCCATTTTAAAAGCCTTACATTGGTTGCCCATTAGAAAACCTGTTAACTTCATGCTTTGATGCTTGACCCATGAGGCACTAAGGAACGTACTACACATCTATCTATATTCCAGACTTTTCCACTACCAACCCACCAGACTACTCAGGCTCACAAACAAATCATTACTAATGATCCTTCGCATTCTTACTGCTAGATTCGGGGTTCAATCCTTCTCTCATCTTGCCCCATTTTACTGGAACAAACTTCCTCTGTACATTCGCAGTCATTCTGACCTCCCCGAGTTTAAAAAACTTTAAAACCGTGGATGTTTTAATTACTCTGTGCTGTTGCTAAGTAGCAAGCACCAAGATACTCCTTAGGGAGTGATTCGCCGTGATATATATGAGCCAATAACATAACAAAACATAACATAGCATAACATAACATAACATAACATAACATCAAATTAGCACTTACCAGTGTAGACATTTTTTAAAATCAAAGTCTTCACAAGTGCACATCTTTTTTTCACTTCATTAGCTATGGTATCCAAATATTCCTGATGCCAGTTGGGTCTATAAGCCAGCTGCCAATGCTCAGCCATTATCGAATCATCTTGCCCAACACATGTCAAACCCTCTAGACTGGAACGTCTGGTGGGCAGGGATTGGACAGGGTGCATATGCATTCCCCTCCACCGGAAGTCCCTCTTTTGAAAGTGAGACCTATATTGGGCAGGTAATAGACCTTGTGAATATTACAGAATTTCCCTGCAGTCACACAGCATAAAGGATAGACCTAAATGGTAGCAGAGAAAACAAACCCTTTCGCTAGTTGGCCCATCCAGCTGCAAGCTTTGCTTAAGACGAAGGAGCAGATTTACAAGAAAGTGACGCATATGTAGATATGCGTCACTTTCCCTACACCACCAAGCAAAACCCTTGGGTCACCCTGGATGCACCATATTTACAATACAGCGCACCATGGTGCAAGGATTGACAGATGCATCAGAAATTCTGAGGCATCTATTAGCGGAAAAGTCACGCATTGCTGGAGTCGTGTCGCAAGCATGACGCAACTCCAGCAATGCGTGTTGCCGCCTATTCCCAATACACTGCATCACTCCTTACACCTACTTTAAGCAAGCATAAGGTTTTAACACAGTGTCGTCCAAAAAGTCACGCAGTGACATCTTGTAGATTTCACTGCATCACTTTTACAAGAGTTTCCTGCATGGGAACGCCTACCCTGCATACATTATACCTGACGCAAGTATAATGTCACGCAGGGCTTTACAAAATGACGCATTTCCCTGGATGCGTCGTGTTGTAAATGGGACGCAACTTTTACGCCGCCATTGCGTCATTTAAGTGATGCAACAACGGCGCAAAAGTGACGCAAGGGGCTGGTAAATCTGCCAAGTAGTGTGTCAACATCAAGAAAGACTAACTGACTTTAAGAAGTGTAAAATCCTTACTCGGCTAAGAGTAAAGTTTCCTGGTGCAATTTAAACTTTCCACACTTCTAATTACACTAGCTTTATCTTTATCTCTGCACTTCGACTTGTTCTCTGCTTTGACTGACCTGTACCCTGACTTGACTGATTTACTGTTCTAACTCCACTATTAGCCACTTTGTAGGCTACTGCTTTATGGAAGTAAAAGTCATCAAATTATAATTTAGTCTTAAACTTGCTCGTTGAATCAAGAGGGTCGAGTAAATAAAAGAGCCGAGATAACGGAGATGCACAATTAGTAAGCATCTTATAGACTCTGACAGATGAAGAGGCTGGCCCAAAAACACTTACAGAGTACATAATGCCAGCTGTATAGTTAAATTATTATTCTAAAAGGTGCATATTGTTTTTCCTGTTTACCTATCTAAAAAATGGAAAAATACAGTGGATATTGAATGTAAATAAATTCACTCCCCAGGGAATGGGTATGCTAATGTGGTGTTGAGGGAACGCAGCCAAGGTGCTTGTCAGAAGCCTTTTCACGCACCCCATGCGGTAGCACAGTGTCTGCACTGTCGCTGCAGGGTATCCGAGCCATCTAAGGTTTCACAGCAGTGGAATAACCTTCCCCGCCCTTGACTCACCAAAGAGAAATGTAGCTGTGTTTAGAAGTGCAGACCACGCATTGTTCTGACTGCTCTAAAAATAAATGTGCTAATCAAATGCATTAACTGCTCTTCTCACTTGACACATGGCACAGCAAAGCAAAAGTTCAGAAACCTCCAGTTGTGGCCTCAGAACACAAATAAATATACATATATCCGTTCTGCTACTAGGATCACCGCTTCAGTATGGGTGTCCCCGGGGCTGCCTAGTGCTGAAGAGTGTGGCTGTTGTGTAAAACCCTTTGTGAGCTGTCCAGTGCTGAAGAGTGTGTATCTTGTGTAAAGATCTTTGGGAGCTGTCCATTGTTGAAGAGTGTGGCTGTTGTGTAAAAGACTTTAAGAGCTGTTTAGTGCTGAGGAGTGTAGCTGTTGTGTAAATGTCTTTGGGAGCTGTCCAGTGTTGAAGAGTGTGTCTTTTGTGTAAAGGTGTTTGGGAGCTGACCAGTGCTGAGGAGTGTGTCTCTTGTGTGTCTTTGGGAGCTGACCAGTGCTAGAGAGTGCAGCTGTTGTGTAAAGGTCTTCGGGTGCTGACCAGTGCTGAAGAGTGCAGCTGTTGTGTAAAGGTCTTCGGGTGCTGACCAGTGCTGAAGAGTGCAGCTGTTGTGTAAAGGTCTTCGGGTGCTGACCAGTGCTGAAGAGTGCAGCTGTTGTGTAAAGGTCTTTGGGAGCTGTCCAGCGTTGAAGAGTGTGGCTGTTGTGTAAAGGTCTTTTTGAGCTGTCCAGTGTTGAAGAGTGTGTGTTTTGTGTACAGGTCTTTAAGAGCTGTCCAGTGCTGAAGAGTGTGACTGATGTGTAAAAGACTTTAAGCGCTATCCAGTGCTGAAGAGTGTGGCTATTGTGTAAATGTATTTAGGAGTGTCCAGTGCTGAAGAGGGTGGTTGTTGTGTAAAGGTCTTTGTGAGCTGTCTGAATGATGGGGCATATTTACTACTAAGGAGGAGTGGATAAAAAAGAGTAAGAAGGGGTTTCAGTAAGGCTATGGAGGGGTTTACAGAGGAAAATGCACTGACTCACAAAAGAGTAAGTCGGTTGCTATTCACAAACTGCAGCACTACTGCTACTACAGCCTAAAAGGATACAAAACTGTAGAAAATGTACTGCAGCTCAGACCTGGAGTAAGCCCACCACTACACATGACCAACCACTTGCACTGCAAAACCCTCACATAGAAAATAATGGCGGTAGGGACATTTATTAAAACATCATAGAAACTAATGGTAAATACCACAAAATTATTTAAACTATTTAAAAGTATAGATACAATCAATTTGATATTAAAATAAATAAATAAACATTTATTATTTTACTTTAAAAACATGTCAAATACATTTCTTACATTTTACAAATGAATGTAACATTAAATTTAATCAAAACATATTTAAATCACTCAATTAATGTTATACATTTCTTTTAATAATTTTTAGTACATAATAAAAAGTATAGTGTTTCTTAATTTAAATGTCAGATTTTTTATTTTATTTCAAGGGAATATATTTTGAAGTTATTAATGCTATTATTTTTCATATTGTTCTAAAGATTAATGAACTTTTACGGTTTCCCCTATACTTTACCATAGGGAGACCTCTGCCTCCACTATGGAGTGTCTGCCAAGTGTTCAGCAGAACGTCAAATACAGTTGTTAAGTCACTGCTAGTAGTAACTTTACAACATTTTAGTGACTCCACCCCATGTTTAAGGGGGCATGTAAGTCTACACTTTCAAGTAACTTTGCATTCTTAAATGGTGAATAGTCAAAAGTAGGAAATCTACTCAAAAGTGCATCTTGTGAACACATCCCTCAGTTGTTAGGAGCTGTTCATTGCTAAAGAGTGTGGATGTTGTATAACCCTTTTTGGGAACTGTCCAGTGCTGAAGAGTGTGTCTGTTGTATATCAGTCATCAAAGCTGCCCTGTGCTGCAGAGTGTGGATGGTGTGTCAAAGTATTTTTAGATGTCCTGGGTTGTAGAGTGTGGCCATTCTCTATCTCAACTTCGGAGCTGTCCAGTGCTGAAAAGCGAGGCTTTTGTGAATGCGTCTTTGGGAGCTGTCCTGTCTTGAAATATGTGGCTGTCGTGAATATGGTTTTAGAGGTGTCCACTGCTGAAGAGTATGGAACCTGAATAAAAGTGTTTGGGAGCTGTGACGTACTGTTAGTTTCATCAGGAACTGTCCAGGACCAGTGAGGATTGCCGTGGTACACATATCAAAGGGAGCTGTGGGGCAAGCTGCAGCACTTTGTAATTAAAAAGGGAGCTGTATAGAACTAAAGAGGCTTGTACAGTACAGAAATAAGAGGAGGTTGTATTGTACTAAAGAGGGCTGCAACTCTTCACATATGAACAGGAGCTGGCCAGCACTGCCAAACAATAGTGAGCAGTGTACTACTAAAAAAAGACAGTAACATTGCACACAACAAATAAAGCTGTGTAACACTAAAGAGGACAACTAAATTACACAAATCAAAGGAAGAAATGTTAAAAAGAACAGCAACATTACACACATCAGGGGAAGAATCATTAAAGAGGACAGCAACATTACACACATCAAATAAAGCTGTGTAGCAGTATAGAGGAGAGCTACATTACACATATCATAGGAAGTTGTGCAGCAAAGAGAGCAGCTACAGTACACAATTCAAAGGAAGCTGTATAGCACTAAAAACGACACCTACATTACACACAACAAAGGAAGCTGTGTAGTGACAGCTACATTACACACATCAAACGAAGGAGTGTTAAAGAGAACAGCACAATAACCCACATGAAATAAAGCTGTACACCACTAAAGAGGACAGCTACATTACACAAATCAACGGAAGCTGTGTAGCAACAAAGAAGACAGCCACAGTAAATTTATAATTCAAAGGAACTGTGCATTATAGAGGGCAGATATATTGCACACATCTAAGGAAGCTGTGTGGTGCTAAAGAGGACAGCTTAAATAAGAAAAGGTCCCCTGCTACTAAGGAGGAGTTCCTATCGGCAGGGAAATAATACATAATGTAAATTCCTAGGGCAACTCAAACTTGATACAATACATGACTATACTAGTTCTCTGACATAAAGAGAGACAAAAACACATTGTGTATATTGCAAAAATACAAAAATAGTTTTTATTAAAGACTTAACAATAAATATACATACAAAACAGATCTAAAACAATCCACAAGTTGTCCACTTCCGCATTCTGTCCATCAATCGTTTTCTATTTGAAGGGTGTACTAGTCATCATCCGGGAATGTACAATGTGATCTTTAAGGTTTTTATTGCGCCTATGGGAGAATATAGGATGTGGTAACATTGTGCTCTGGTCACTGTTTGTGTTCAAAATATGCCAAGGGCCATACATGGTTTGGCATATCTTTTTGTTAAAGACAGAATGTCTGGTTACACATTCAAATATGAAGCAAATTGATGAATATGTTGTTCGTTCTTTCTATTCTCTCTTCAGGAGAGATGTCATACATGTGTAGTGTGTTTTACATTCAAAGACGTATTTTATCTGCGATGGCTTTTCCTGCAGAAGGCACTGTTGTGCCGAAACGCGCGTAGCATACCATCCTGGGTTGCAGCCACGTAGTGACACAGACACAAATTTAACAACAATTTAATAGGCTGAATTTATGGCTTTTTTCTTATAAATGTCTAAATCATAAATCATCAAAATGGCAATATATCTTTGAATATGAATATGAAAGATTTATAGATATATGTTCAATGTGCTTTTTTTTCTGTGCGGTATACATTATGATTGTTGAGTATGAATGATGACATGGATGTGGTGTGCTTGTGGATTGTTTTGGATCTATTTTGTATATACATTTATTCTTAAATCTTTAATGAAAACTATTTTTGTATTTTTGCAATATACACATTTTTTTTGTCTCTCCTTATGTCAGAGAACTAGTATGTTTGAGTTGCCCTAGGAAGTTACATTATGCTAAAGAGGACAGCTACAATTTACAATTCAAAGGAAGGTGTGCAATAAAAAGGACAGTTGCATTGCACAGCTCAAAGGAAGCTGTGCAGTACTAAAGAGGACAGATACATTACACATCAAAAGAAGCTGTGCAGAACTAAAAGGGGGCAGTTAAATTACACACATCAACAAAAGCTATGCAGCACTAAAGGGGATATATAGATTACACACTTCAATGAAAGCTGTGTAGTAAAGGGGACAGCTACATCACACACATTAAAGGATGCTGTGCAGTAAAGGGGACAGCTACTTTGAACACATTAAAGGAAGCTGTGCAGTAAAGGGGACAGCTACTTTGAACACATTAAAGGATGCTGTGCAGTAAAGGGGACAGCTACTTTGAACACATTAAAGGATGCTGTGCAGTAAAGGGGACAGCTACTTTGAACACATTAAAGGATGCTGTGCAGTAAAGGGGACAGCTACTTTGAACACATTAAAGGAAGCTGTGCAGTAAAGGGGACAGCTACTTTGAACACATTAAAGGATGCTGTGCAGTAAAGGGGACAGCTACTTTGAACACATTAAAGGATGCTGTGCAGTAAAGGGGACAGCTACATTGCACACATTAAAGGAAGCTGTGCAGTAAAGGGGACAGCTACTTTGAACACATTAAAGGATGCTGTGCAGTAAAGGGGACAGCTACTTTGAACACATTAAAGGATGCTGTGCAGTAAAGGGGACAGCTACTTTGAACACATTAAAGGATGCTGTGCAGTAAAGGGGACAGCTACATTGCACACATTAAAGGAAGCTGTGCAGTAAAGGGGACAGCTACTTTGAACACATTAAAGGATGCTGTGCAGTAAAGGGGACAGCTACTTTGAACACATTAAAGGAAGCTGTGCAGTAAAGGGGACAGCTACTTTGAACACATTAAAGGATGCTGTGCAGTAAAGGGGGCAGCTACTTTGAACACATTAAAGGATGCTGTGCAGTAAAGGGGACAGCTACATTGCACACATTAAAGGAAGCTGTGCAGTAAAGGGGACAGCTACTTTGAACACATTAAAGGATGCTGTGCAGTAAAGGGGACAGCTACATTGCACACATTAAAGGAAGCTGTGCAGTAAAGGGGACAGCTACATTGCACACATTAAAGGAAGCTGCGCAGTAAAGAGGACAGCTACTTTGAACACATTAAAGGATGCTGTGCAGTAAAGGGGACAGCTACTTTGAACACATTAAAGGAAGCTGTGCAGTAAAGGGGACAGCTACATTGCACACATTAAAGGAAGCTGAGCAGTAAAGAGGACAGCTACTTTGAACACATTAAAGGATGCTGTGCAGTAAAGGGGACAGCTACATTGCACACATTAAAGGAAGCTGAGCAGTAAAGGGGACAGCTACTTTGAACACATTAAAGGATGCTGTGCAGTAAAGGGGACAGCTACTTTGAACACATTAAAGGATGCTGTGCAGTAAAGGGGACAGCTACATTGCACACATTAAAGGAAGCTGTGCAGTAAAGGGGACAGCTACTTTGAACACATTAAAGGATGCTGTGCAGTAAAGGGGACAGCTACATTGCACACATTAAAGGAAGCTGTGCAGTAAAGGGGACAGCTACATTGCACACATTAAAGGAAGCTGCGCAGTAAAGAGGACAGCTACTTTGAACACATTAAAGGATGCTGTGCAGTAAAGGGGACAGCTACATTGCACACATTAAAGGAAGCTGAGCAGTGAAGAAGATATCTACACTAAGCACATCAAAGGATCTGTGCAGTAAAGAGGACAGTTACATTAGACTCATCAAAGGAAGCTGTGTAGAAAGTGGCAGAGTGGAGTTGCCAGCCCCCGCCTTCACCCCCCCATGAAGAATTACATTAAATATACTTTAAAGGCAAAAAAATAAACACTTACCTTGACTGCGGCATCCCCAGGCTGCCGTCCTCCTCTTCCTCTGCTTCACAATGATCTGTGCTTGCGCACGCGCCCAGACATGCGTATTCCTCGTAAGAAATGTGCATGCACGGGCACGCGAGAAATGCGCGGGCGCACACGCATGCGCAGATTATCGGGAAACTGAGGAAGAGGAGGATGGCAGCCCGGGATGCTACAGTCAAGGTAAGTGTTTCTTTTTTTAACCTTTAAAGTATATTTAAGGTAATTCTTCCTAGGGAGTGGAAGCGGGCGGCAGGTCAGAGCGGAGTTTCCACCGAGTTGGCCCCCAACTGTGTGGACCTCCGCGTAGTGCCGATCCGCAAGCTACGCCCATGGTTATACATTACACACATCAAAGGAAGCTGTGCAGTAAAGAGTAAAGCTAAATTACACACATCAAAGAAAGCTGTGTAGCACCGAAGAGGCCAGCTACAGTATACAATTCAAAGGTAGCTGTAGTCTGCTAAAGAGGATTCCTACATTACACACATGCAGGAAAGTGCCTCTTTTTACCATGGTTAGCCACCGCCTTTTGCCTGGGACATTAGGTGATTTCAGCTGAAAGAGCACATGGTCCCTGCTAACTAGGTTCCCTGTGCCAGAGCTCTTTCACACAACTGTACCACAGTTGGCACAACTTCAGCCGCCATATAAGTCCCTTGTAACTGGTATCCTTGGTACCAAGGGCATTGATACCGAAGAGGTTACTCTAGGGCTGAAGCACAATTTGGGCCAACCTAGATCATGCACATTGCCATTGCAGGCTACGTGTCTTAATGCAGATAAACTGAAGAGTCGACACGGCACACATCCCTGTGTTTAGAACAGACAAAGGAATCCTCGGGTCTAGCAATTTGACAAGAGTAAGAACGAGTGCCCAAAAAGTGTTCCAGCGACCCCTGGGAACATGATTCTGACCTCATGAGGTGAGAGCCTTAAATCTCTGAGGCCAGGAACAATGCCTGCTCAGGGCGGAGGTTCTTCACACGTTCTCCATGCTGGAGAGCCACACAGACTAAGAAGAGCTGCTGACCCGGGAACAGAGGACCTGCTGCTGAATTTTGGTGTGAAATGCTGCCTGATGTCTCAATGACTCGACCATTGTGGTATACTGCCTCATCCTGCTGTTGTGGGGCTTCCAGCCCCTCGCCAATCACCGGAGATCTCCTTTGGAGAAGCACTACTACCCTGCATCCTGCAGGCACCCATCCCACAGAGTTTGCTTATGTACTTGCCGCTCCCCGGCAATGCCAATGCAGCAACCAGACCAGAATTGTACACCAGCTCGAGAGGGTCAGATCTGTCCCCTACCAAGTGAAAGGACACCAGGACCTTCCAGAGCTGTACTGTAGCAATACTCAAGGTACCGGACTACTTCAACTGACAAGATGAAGAGACCAATCCAGACTCCAACTACCCTGAAAGCTAGCACCTTTTGAGGGATGTCGAGACTCCAGAAACCAATTCTGTGAATCGCCCAGCTGTCCCAGAATCGTCCATACATCTTGTCTGCTCCTGACCACGAGGACTATCTTGACACACAGGGCCAAACTGCCCTATCTTCTCTGCACCCAGCCCACCTGGCCTGGGTACCAATGAACCAGCTGTGCTCCCATGTTCCAGAGGCACTGGCAACCCCATCCCTTGTTTAGGGGCCCCCAAACTTACCAGAAAGTCCCCTTGTGCAGCCTATTTTGAGGTGGCCCCCTTTTCCGTAGTGCCTGTTACCTCAGACATCAGCACCTTGCTCCTGCCCATTCAAAGTGGCCTTTGCTAAAAAGGCTGCTACACTGCACATATCTGAGGAATATATTTAGCACTAGAGATAACTGCGGTACTCTCCAATTCAAAGGGGTGTGTAGTAGTAAAGGGAATGGAAAATATGATGGAGAGAATATTCGAATTAATATAATCTGCTGTTAATTATTCTAGGCTAAATCTCTAGCTTTATTACATAAGACTGTCCTAGTTTATCATTAAAAGAGGGATGTCTGGTCCTGAAGAGAAGTGCTGCAGTTCAGTTTATAATACAAAGGAAAGATTCTGGTACCTAAGAAGGCTGCTTGGCAACCATGTTAAAAGATGTCTGTCGCGTGCATGGGAGCATTACTACACTACACATATCAAAGGGTTGCTGTACAGTACCGAAGATCACTGCAACTTCAGGGATTTAAAAGAGAGCTGTCTAACACTGAAGAGGGTTACTAGCTTTTACAAGTCAAAGGGAACTTTCTCATACTAATGAGAACAGCTCCTGCTTGTAATTCATGGAGAACTGTCTCCTGTTAGAGGTGAAGTTACTGGATTTAAGTCAAAGGGACCTTTCTAGTACTGAAGAGTGCTGTGACACAATACAAAATGAGCATTATAGCAGTAAAGAGAACAGCTAAGGCAACCAAGACAAAGAGAACTGCCTAGTGGGAGAGACGACTGTTCCTGAAACAGCTTGAAGGGAGCGAGCTGTCTCGTGGCAGAGAGAGCTGTTACTGAAATAACTCAAAGGGAGCTGTCTAGTGGTAGTGAGGGCTGTCACTGAAACAATTCAAGAGAAGATTGGGTATGCTTACAAGGAAATGGCAAATTTTGCAGCACTGTGCTGCATCATTTAAAAAATGCAGGGATGCACCGTATTCACAAGTATATGGCCCACCCCTGTGTTTTCCCTTGTGCTGGTGCTACAAATTGCTGACTAGCGCCACACAGACATGCTTGTGCCAGAGTGCCAGGGTGCCTGAGTTGCAGGGAATGATTGTTCATGTGCAGGAAGGGACACCTTCTTACACATAAACCACCTTTAAAGATGATTTGCTCTTTCTATGTGTGCTGCATTAGGGTCAGTCCTGCACCGAAGATGACTGTGACTGTATTACAAGGTGCATTAGGGTTGCTCCTGCACTGAGGAGGGATGCTACTGTGTATGGTGCATTAGGGTCAGTACTGCACCGAGAATGGGTTCTACTGTATACGGTGCATTAAGGTCAGTACTGCACTGAGGGGGACTGCTACTGTATATGTTACATTTGGGTCTGTTCTGCACCGAGGTGGACTGCTACTCGATATGGTGCAGTAGTGTCAGTACTGTACAGAAAAGGGCTGCTAATGTATATGGATCAGTGCTGTAGGAAGCTTGCTCTCTATATAGTGAACTAAAACAAAGTACACTGTGTAGAGTGTCCATTGAGACCCAGATTTGTTGATAGAGGCAAAAGTAGATAATACTAACGAATATTTGTGGTAGAGGGCCCGATTCACAAAACTAATTTAAGACAAAATCCTAAACTTACTACTTTTGGTATTCACAGAAGTTAGGATTTTGTCTTAAGTTTGTCTTAAGACAAACTTAAGACAGACTTAAGAAAAAATCCTAACTTAAGTCTGTCTTAAGTCAAACTTAAGACAAAATCCTAACTTCTGTGAATACCAAAAGTAGTAAGTTTAGGATTTTGTCTTAAGTTAGTTCTGTGAATCGGGCCCAGAGTGTCTGAGCAGTTAGGCTTATCAGAGGGTAGTGCTAAGCAATTGTTGTACTCACAAAGGCAGTAAATGGGACACACACACGCAAAGAATATATTGAGACCAATTTGCAAAAAGAATACTTCTTTTTAAAACTATTTAAAGACCAAAAACTTAATTCACAGATAAGTACTTATTTTGTTATCGATTTTTAAAGTTCGAAAAATAACACAGCTGAGCCCAATTACGCATAATGTATCTCTATTTAGAAAATTGCAAAATGCGTATACAATTGAACAGTTGATTCTTTGGGTTCACCTTCTGGTTTTTAGGCAGTAGAAAGATCATGTCCTAAGTTCTACCAGCAGATCATCAGGTGCGTCCCAGATTCAGCCGGGAGCAGTGTGCTGCAGTTGTTGATGGTTGGTGTGCTGCGAAGACGGGCTACCTCAAAACAGGCTTCACAAGAGGACTTGTAGGCAAGTCAGAGGGACCCAAAGGAGTGATAAGGTCACAGGGACCTCAGGAGCATGAGAGCACAACTGGTTCATCGGTATCCAGGCCGGGTGGGCTGTGAGCAGAGCAGGTTAGCTCCTTGCATCAAAATGGTCTTTGCAGTCAAGAGCAGGCAGGTTGCAGGGATGATAACAGGACAACTTGGCCACTCGCAGAGTATGTCTCAGGGGTCTTAACATTCCTCAATGGTTGCTTGCTTCCTCGGTAGTTGCAGTCTGGATTAGACTCTGTCTCTGTTGCAGGTGGTCCAGTACCCCAGGTATTGCTATGGCATGGCTCCGGTAGGTCCTGGTGTCGTCACACTTCGTGGGGAGACAGATCTGACCCGCTGGAACTGGTGTACCTCTTCTGGTTTGCAAGTCGATAAGCCAGACTCTGCGGGTTTGGTCCCTGTGGACTGAAGGGTACTAGCTCCTCTACTCCAAGGGAATTCTTTGGCAATTGTTGAAGGGCTGGAGGTTCTCCAGGATTCTTGGAGGCTTCACATCAGCAGGACAAGACAGCACGCCATGATGGTCGAGTCCTTGAAGCGGCAGGCAGGGTTTCGTGCAAAAATTCTTCACCATGTTCTTGGGTCTGCTACTCTTTGTCTGGTTCTTCTTTTTTTCCATTGAAGTTGAAGTTCAGGGTTGAGGGGTAGCACCTGAATACTAAATTTAGGAATGTTACAGGGAGTGACAGGTACTAGCCAATGGGCTACCTATCTTCAGGGTGTCTACCACCTCTATGTGACTACTTCCTTTGGGAGTGTGCACAACCGTGACCCTAATTGGCTAATTCCTTCCAACACAAGATGGAAGAATCTGAAAAGTGGGTTCCACATCATTTGCCTCAACTTGATGTCCCACAGCCCACAGGCCAGGAGATATAGCCAAACCTGGGAGAGTGTTCCTAGTCTGTCAGGTGAGGAAGAGTAGAGAAACAGGCTGGAGTGTTGCAGGGCCTACTCTGCCTTACAGCCTCCTGCCTAGATCATTCCTTCTTTAAAGATCTCCCCTGCTGGTGTAGAATCTAATTGGCTTACTGGAACTTTGACTAAATGTTGCCCACCTTTCCTACCCTTTCTCTTTTTTGGGGGGGTTTATTTGCACTAGCTGCAGGTTCAGCTCCCCCCACCCCCAGAATCATTGGGTGAGGACTGGCACAGAACCAATACCTCTCTTTGACTCAGACCAATTTTTGGATGGTCATTTCTCAGGAGACAGTCAGGGGGGGGTCTTTACTGATTACCACTCTTCTCCAACTAAGGGATGCAGCTATTTCTAGTGTACTACATCCACAGGCCTAACAGTAACCTCCCTGAGTTAGCTTTTACTCTTTGTCTCACCTAGTATATACTGGTTTGAGAAAATCAGCCTGTCATGCACACCAGTGTGACACTAAGTCTAAAATAAATTCCCTTTGGGATTCCTTAAAAGCATACAATCATATCCAAACACCACATTAAATCAAAGAAATCAATCACCAACAGAGTGTAGCAGTAGCCAAAAACCCAATATGGAAATGTTTATTAAATATATCTATACATTACATTTAAAAACAATTTATAAACAATTTATTAAAATTATTTTAAAAAATCACATAAAGTATAAAATCATCAGCTCAACAAAGATTTGCTAAACACAATATAAAACACCATGGGCTAGATGTAGGTAAATAGGATTTACGGATTCTAAAATACTGAATTTTACTGATTCGGTATTTTAGAATCGGTAAATGCTAAGTAGCTAATAATTCGGAATAATTACTGAATCGTTAAGATTCGGTGTTTACCGAATCGGTATTTACTGATTCAGTAATTGCCATTCATTCCTATGGGCCTGGAGGCCCATAGGAATGAATGTCAATTACCGAATCGGTAATTACCGATTCGGTAAAATAGGGAAAGAGTCAAGGGTGGCAGGGTGTCACTGTGACACCCTGTTGCACCCCTGAATAGTGCTTGTGTGCACATGTGGCACACATACATGCCCTAAGGGCATGTATGTCTGTCACATGGCACAGGTGTAAATGCACAGATTTGCATTTACAGAGGTATTAGTTATTTACCACCAATTAATAGTTGGTGGTAAATAACAAATCCTTAAAGCACAGAAGGACTCTTCAAAGTGCTTCCTACATGTCATTTAACGATTCGGTAAATACCGAATCGGTAAATGATGATTCGGTAAATACCGAATTGGTAAATACCAATTCATTATTTACCTAATCCTCCCCTACATCCCAAATGCCCAATACCGCTCGGTAACGGCCGAAATTCCTTAATTTCGGCTGTTACCGACTGGTAATACCCTTCCTACATTTGGCCCCATATGTGGAGAAATAATGGTACAAATCACTTAATACAACTACTAAACCCCCTATTATAAATGGTTCAGCAATTGGTAAACTTATTACATCCAGAAAAACTCTTATGGTTCAATAACTTTAAAAGGTAAGAAGTGACGCGGTTTAGTGGTATAAACAGGTGCAACCACCTTCTTCAGGCTTATTTAAGAACTGTCTCCAAGCACTTTAGGCAAAGTCAGGGTGTGTAGATTCACTAATGAAGGCTTAATTCATCTATTTGATATTTGATATTTATTAGTTTTTGTAAAGCGCGTCTATCACTCCGGAAGGAGCATCTTGGCGCTGAGCAGGCAGAAGAGGCCAACTGGGCGTGGAACAGGAATCAGATGGCTGCGAGAATGTTTCTACCTTCCAATATCTCCAAAATAGGGTAAACCAAGGAGTTAGGAAAAACGATCTCAACACTCTGTTTAGCAAATCTTTGCTGAACTGATAATTTCATACTTAATCTGATTTTTTAATAATCTTAATAAATTGTTTATAAATTGTTTTTAAATTGAATGTGTTTCTTCCTGGCTCTCCTGGCAAAGGACTTTACGGAGCTGACGTGCCCAAGCTATCTGTCCCTCTTGCGCTTAGCACCACCAGACGCTTCCACTCCGAGGGAGGGCAATGCCGTCTAGTTGCCTCCTATCTCTAGACTGGCGGGGGTGGGGGGAGCAGGGACATTGGGGTATTGTGCTTTCCAACTCTCTTTCTTTTCTTTTCCTTTTCTGGGCTGGGTGGGCTAACTTTTTGATCTCACTCTTATTGTTTGTTTTGTTGGATGTATTAACTTCATTCGTTTGCACTGGAGCCATGCGTGGCCCAATTGGTCCCTTTGCTGATTTCACAGGATTGCAATGCGTGGCATTTACTTCAATGAAAGATCTAAACCATAAATTGAATGTATAAATATATCTAATAAACATTTCCATATTGGGTTTTTGGCTACTGCTACACTCTGTTGGTGATTGATTGCTTTGATGGAATGTGGTGTTTGAATATTACTGTATGATTTTAAGGAATCCCAAAGGGAATTTATTTTAGACTTAATTTCATTTTGGTGTCCTGTCCCTTTGGTGAGGAGGACCCCTCTCTTTTTCTTGAGATGCACACCAGTGTGACTGGCACAGGTATCTCTCAGGGTGGTGCCTGGGATTCTCTTCACCAGTAGGTGGTGGAAAAGTTTACTACCCCCTGGAATCTTCAGCTCAATTAATTTTTGGGTCCACTTCCCAGTTAATAGCTAGGAGGATGTCCTCATCTTAGGAGTTATCCTCAAACGCTACACTTGCAACCACTGGAGGTGTACTACTGGGTTTGGTTTTAGGGCAGCAAGAGTCCTTGGCTAGCTGCACTGTCTTTTGACACTTAATTCAACAAGTCTTCTTGGGGTCCCAGTTCTTACCCTAGTACCTAATTTTGCTTTGTTAGGTGTCTTGGGGCTCACTCTCCCGTACAGTTTTTGGGGGCCTATAGAGGACTCTTTATCCTTATCTTTTTCACAGTGGTCCACTTTCTTCTCTGGGGAGTTTCGTTTGGTCACCTCCATCATGTCTAGTTTTGAAACCTCTGGTCTTACCCAATGATAAGCCTTCTTACCCAACTCTTGGGGAGAGACTGCCCCCAGGTCCACCAGGTATTGATGCAACCTTTGATGCCCACAGTTACTTAACAGATGTTTCATAATTAACCAATATAGCCCATGTTGGAATGGATGAATACAATGTCAATGTGTACCATGATGTATGCAAGCCTGACAACAGCAATAGCAACAGAAGCAAAGTCAAAGTATGCCATTACTGATGCCCAAATAGCAATGACAGTACCCATAAATGCAATGTCAATGAATGCCATAAACCATGCCGATTCAACAGTGTCGGCACCGGTAGAAACAATGTTAATGTATGTCATATCTCTAAACAAATCGAGGGACCAAGGGGCTAGTTTACCGAGGTCCAACGTACATGCCCCACCAGATTTAGTGTGCAACCAAGGTACGAAGTTCCTCTGGAGGTGTAGAGTGAGAAGGAGGGAACTATAGTGTAATGTGTATGTAGTGCAAGGGGAGTTCCCCTTGTTGGAACTAGGGCTCTCACACACCTAGCAAGCTAGGTGTCATGCTTCATCATTTGAGCCTGCCCCTCGTCAGGTCGGCGCTGCAATACCTGACGGGCACCCAAACGGGGCTCTTTGGCGGGGATCTTGTGTTCCTGCCGGTGGGTGCAGTGGGGGTAAGAGGCCTAATTTGTGTAGATGTAATGGGTGTGAGTTTAAAATAGGTCAGTTTGTCCTAAAACAATTTTATTGGGAAGGTAAACTGCCTAACTAAAAAGAATGAGAGGGGCGCAAGACTAGTGACAATGTGTCAAGTTATACATGCCCTGCTCTCAAGTGGTCGTCATGTTTCGTGCCATTTGCGTCATATAGATCTGGGCACTTCCTCAGGATCAAGTGAAACACTATCTACACTTAAAAAGGTAAGTAATTCCTACTTACCCAATTCACAAGTGAGTTAACCTGCAAGTGAAGCAAAAACAACAGATATACCGTGATGAAACAAGTGCGATAGTCTGTGGCCCTCCTATCAACACCATTACCTATTTATACTGGACTAGGCGTTCTAGTATATATTCACTGGTGCTAAAGTCACACAGTGAGGTGAGTGATCTGTAAGAGTTACTGCTATCATGTGCCTAGTATCTGGCATCATGCTATAGTGCTTATTAAAAATATAAAAATTTTGGTATGGGTGTAGTACCGATGTGAACAGCATTAAGGTTGAAATAAAAACTCACCTGAATTGCAAGCAAGCTGTGCCTGCAACGGTGAGTCGGAGGAATTATAAAAGGACACCAGTGGGTCCTAAGGAACAAAGGTAAAATTGTTGAAACAGAGCCTCCCGCTGTATGGATCATAAATATCAAGCAGCTTCCAACAGACCCCGCTAGGAGATCCAAGATAGCTACTTAGGCTTAGAAGGGCAGCCGATGGGGGTCCCCCACCAGTCTAGCAGTGTTGGGTGAAAGGTAACCACTATAAACCCCGCAATTCTCACCAGTCATGAGGGCTGCGATGCGGGGGTGGCCCATTGAATTGGAAGAGACGCGGGACCAAGGCGAACAGTCCGCCCAACACACACTGCTGACAGCGAACACCTATACCGTGAACAAGTCCCATGGAACTATCCCTGCTGCCTAACTTCACCTGGACCCAGAAACGACATACAAATTGCAATACGAAACAATGTATCTATATGCTTACCTGCCCTTGTGGCCGTAGATACATAGGAATGACCATGCGTCCGGTGAAAGTCAGAGTAACCAAGCACAAAAGTACCATTCGGTGTCAAAGGGTAACTACGAAACTATACACACACTTCAGAGAAGCACAGCATACCGCAGATTCATTGTGCTGGACTGTATTAGAAACTTACCCACACACCACAAAGATGTCATTATTTAGAGCGTGAACAAAGATGGGTTCATAGACTCTCAACACACACTAGCGGTCTGAATGATGATATACCGTGGAGTTCATTGACCTGAAACTTTGCTCTCCCTCTTCATTTGTAGAGATCCACAACTAATCAAGTCTGATCTAGTGTATGTCACATTCATTGACCTGAAATATGTATGAGGATTCAGTCGCATTTGATATATCTATATTGAGTGGATACATACACATAGGTACTGGTCATTGTGAGAAAGTACATACCAGACCTGGCCTCAGAGAGATTCCTTGTTACTCAGGTTTGATTGTCACCATGTATTTCAGATACCTTACACGAATAGTGGTCACTCAGCATGCTATATGATATGGTAGTTTGCATGATACACCATACGGCACGTGTCAGCACATTGCAAATGAGAATTGTTAACTGTTTTAACCCATTATGCTGTACTACATTATTTTCACCCTCTATATATGTACTACGAGAGGTCGTAAGTGACACATCATGGAGATACCACTACGGGTCATCCAGAACCTATTAGTCACCCCTGTTGTCCATCTGGATGGTAATGACTCAGAATATCTATTTTCAAATGTAAGATAATCGCAAGAACAATATGAAACCTATTACAGTAATTTAGCTTAGCATTATACTCAGTAGGCTACATCAACACACTGTAAGATGGCTGCTGCATTTTTTGGCAAAGCGTTAACTATACGTAGCAGAACCTGCCAGAGTATACGCAATGGTGACGTGGTAGTCATGTGACTACGCCCGTGTCATCGCTGCGCTGCGTACTCTAACTCTCCCTGCCTGCCGCCAGCCACCATCCCAGGGTCGGCGGCAGGGTAGGTCAAATACAAGACGCGTGAAGCATGCAGGTGAGTCGCTCTCCCCTCCTTAATCCCCTGCAGTTACAACGAGCAACCCAGGGGGTGTTGTACAGCGGTCTCGGCCATGAGCATGGGACTTGTTCACGGTATAGGTGTTTGCTGTCAGCAGTGTGTGTTGGGCGGACTGTCCGCCTTGGTCCCGCGTCTCTTCCAGTTCAATGGGCCACCCCCGCATCGCAGCCCTCATGACTGGTGAGAATTGCGGGGTTTATAGCGGTTACCTTTCACCCAACCCTGCTAGACTGGTGGGGGACCCCCATGAATCGGCCCCAAAGCCTTGTCGGGACATGGATCGGCTGCCCTTCTAAGCCTAAGTAGCTATCTTGGATCTCCTAGCGGGGTCTGTTGGAAGCTGCTTGATATTTATGATCCATACAGCGGGAGGCTCTGTTTCAACAATTTGACCTTTGTTCCTTAGGACCCAACTGGTGTCCTTTTATAATTCCGCCGACTCACCGTTGCAGGCACACCTTGCTTGCAATTCAGGTGAGTAATTCAACTTTAATGCTGTTCACATCGGTATTACACCCATACCAACATTTTTATATTTTTAATAAGCACTATAGCACGATGCCAGATACTAGGCACATGATAGCAGTAACTCTTACAGATCACTCACCTCACTGTTTGACTCTAGCACCAGTGAATATATACTAGAACGCCTGGTCCAGTATAAATATGTAATGGTGTTGATAGGAGGGCCACAGACAATTGCACTTGTTTCATCACAGTATATCTGTTGTTTTTGCTTCACTTGCAGGTTAACTCACTTGTGAATTGGGTAAGTAGGAATTACTTACCTCTTTAAGTGTAGATAGTGTTTCACTTGATCCTGAGGAAGTGGCCAGATCTATATGACGCAAATGGCATGAAACATGTTTATCA
The DNA here is from genome assembly GCF_964261635.1 of Lissotriton helveticus. Taxonomy (NCBI): domain Eukaryota; kingdom Metazoa; phylum Chordata; class Amphibia; order Caudata; family Salamandridae; genus Lissotriton; species Lissotriton helveticus. The sequence goes on from NC_136070.1 coordinate 46,965,615, forward strand.
CTTGAGAGCAGGGCATGTATAACTAGACACATTGTCACTAGTTTTGCGCCTCTCCCATTCTTTTTAGTTAGACAGTTTACCTTCCCAATAAAATTGTTTTAGGACTAACTGACCTGTTTTATACTCACACCCATTACATCTACACAAACTAGGCCTCTTACCCCCACTGCACCCACCGGCAGGAACACAAGATCCCCGCCAAAGAGCCCCGTTTGGGTGCCCGTCAGGTATTGCAGCGCCGACCTGACGAGAGGCAGGCTCAAATGATGAAGCATGACACCTAGCTTGCTAGGTGTGTGAGAGCCCTAGTTCCAACAAGGGGAACTCCCCTTGCACTACATACATTACACTATAGTTCCCTCCTTCTCACTCTACCCCACCAGAGGAACTTTTTACCTTGGTTGCATACTAATGTATGTCATATTCCATGTCTGCATAGCAATTTCGATACCAGTGGAAGCTATGTCAATGTATGCCCTGATTGAGATACACAAAACTATGTCAAAATCAGTAAAGACAATATCAATATACGCTTTGAAAACTGTAAACACACTATTGAGGATGTTGGTAAAAGTGATCAAAATGGTTGCGCATTATTCATGAGAGTTCTAATGAACTCAAAACATTGCTGTTGGATTCATCCAAGGTGACCTCCTCAACATCACCAGTCAGAGATACATGGTTAGAGAGGCCCTGCCACCCCAACCCACAATTATCGAGTGATAAGTCACAGGTGAGTCCTCACTTAACCCAAAGACAAACACGCTCAAAGGGAAAACCTGGTTGATCCCACAGATAGTCATTTGCAACACAAACAGATCAGAGGAAATTAGAGTCAATTAAACCAGCTTGGCCAGCGGCGCTCGTTCTTCAAAATACACACAGAGCTAGATGCCACATGTAGATAGAAACACTCAGCCAATTAGGATACAACATGCACACCATACGTAGTGATAACGCACCCCCACACAGACATCTGGACACATACACACTGGCCAACACTTGCTCTTCCTGAGGTCGAGAGCCATCTGTGTTCTTATCAGATGTTAAACAGAATTGAGTATCAGAGGGTCTCGAGAGCCAAGACAGGAAACGCTATGTGTATATCTAGAGAGGACTAACCACAACTGCCTTCATCTACATACCAATGATGTACAGGTCAACCTCACAGGGAGCCTACTCAGTGATCATGTGAGGATTCCCATCAGTCACCACACGGCCGCTGCATTCAATAAAACCAACTTGTTCCTATTTTGCCAAACGCCTCTTGTCATTTCATTTATTTATTTAAGTAAATTTATATTCAAGCAACATTTTGGCGAGCCAGATAGGAGAGATTAGTTCATCGAGCCCGACTGCTGACGAATGAAGGACCCCGGCCCAACCGGATACACATCTGCACAAACAAGATCGAAGAGCAGATGGAATATTTGATTAGAAGTTCTGCTGAATCCACTGGGTGGAGGTCCATCCAGAGATAGCCATCACACAGTAAGAGACTACATCTGATCCTTACTCCCAGTAGGTGGCGCATGGAAAATCAGGACTAGTATAGATAATTTTTTTTCTTTTTCCCTAGTGAGCATGCTGGAGAGGCCGAAGGTGACTACTACTGTTAAGGACCATTGTGGGGGACATAGGTTACGCTTAGTCTCTGAATGTCAGTTGAGGAGCCGCCTTGACCTTTGGGCTTGGTGCAGAGGTACGCTTCATCCCTGGGTGTCAGTAGGGAATCGCTTGGACCTTTGGGCATGATGTAGAGGTATGCTTTGTCCCTGGGTGTCAGTAGGGAATCACTTGGAACACTGAACATGGTACAGATGTACCCATGGGCCCTGGGTGTCATATAGGACTACCACCTTGATCTTATTTTTTGTTCAAATTGTTTTTCTTAGAGATTGCCAATTTAGCAACTAGCTGTGTCTACAACAAGAGAGGTGGATTTTTTTTCTTTTGCGCTTGTACAGCTGGCTGCCAGGCAGTTAGTACGCACTACGCTCTTCGACAGACCCCCTGCTTGATGGACTGGAACCTGCAAAACCCCCTTCACCCAGCGCATTGAAAACCTCACGGGTGAGTAGTAGCACCTAACAAATGCATGATTTATTTATTCACCACCGCCTGGGTGTCATATAGGGTATAATTCAGACTTTAGGGAAAAATTCTGACTTTGGTGAAATAGGTGTAGCTTGTGTCTGGCATAACAACAGTCACCCAGGCTTGTTCACCCAAGTCCGACTGGTCAGGCTATGTATTTCTCGTGAACCTCAGGCCTCCTTCAAATTGAGGCCCTCCTTTATTTCCAAACTCAGGCAAAGGCTTTGTTGTTGGAGTACAGGTTGCTTGAGGAATTGTAGGGCAACCATGTCCTCAACACTCCAAAGAAATCCAATTCACACAACCTCACTACATAAGAAAACCCATCGAGATTATTAGCGTTACCCACATAAGGCTGGGCACACAAAATCCACAATAATCTTGTTGAAACACAGCGACAAGCACAGTTCCAACCATTCCAATGCAGGGTCCCACAGGGGTTCCTCAACGACCCGCCAGCCATTTTTGATATTTCTTGTTTAAAATTAGAAGTACCCAAATCATAGTTAAACCTTCACTAGAACCAACTCAATTAAGCCTAAATCTAGCCCAAAATTCTCAACCCATCCAGAAGAAAGGTGTAAATCAGCAATTTGACCCAATTAGAGAAACCTTTGTTTCATGCTACGTGCAAAAACCAAAAGGGACGGGAACGTGACAGTGGAAAAATTGGCTTAAAAGTGAAACATCCCCTTTTGCTTCATAAATTGCACACAGCACATGCAGGTCAAAAGTACCGCTTTCACAAGGATTGAAATATCACACCCTAAATTAAGCAGCCCTCAGAGAAAGAGTACTGTCCCCACTGTAGCACGGAGAAGGGGGGAAGAACCAAAATATAAACACACTAAAATTAGTCTAAAACTCACTGGGGCATATTATCAAGGGCTTTATCTCTGCTTTTTTGGCTTTAAAAGCCAAGAAAGCGCAGATAAAATTATCTCCCTATCAGCAACAGGGTGCTAACAAGCAAATTTGCATGTTAGCACCCTTTTTCTCTACGCTTCCCCTTGCATCTCTAAGGAGATGCAAAGGGGGCGTTCCAGAGAAAAATCATAGGAGAAATGTTGTTAAGCGACATTTCTCCTATTATCAAGGATTTCGCTTCCCCTTGCATCTCTAAGGAGATGCAAAGGGGGCGTTCCAGAGAAAAATCATAGGAGAAATGTTGTTAAGCGACATTTCTCCTATTATCAAGGATTTCGCTAACCCTGTTAGTGATATAAAAAAAAGGAGCGCTAACCGCGGTTAGCACTGCTTTTTTTACACCTGGTATTTTCCTGACTTAGCCATGATATCCTATGGACGGTGGATATCATGGCTAAGTTTGTGAGCCCCTATCATCAAGCTAACGCCAAACTTCGAGAGATTATCGTTGGTTTTCCAGCGATAATCTCTCATTTGGCAGTTAGCGCGAGGATTTTTGTCACTTCTGAGACAAACCTTGCTAATAGCAAGTTATTGCTGCGATAATTTCCGGCGATGCTTAGCGATAAAAAATTTGTTGCTAAGCATCGCTAGCGATAAATATCGCTAATCGTTGGTAATATGCCCCACTATTCCCTGAAATTTCCAGCACCTCCTTTCAGTAGCCCATTAGGGAAATTCACTCATAGCAACCATGTGGTGTATCAATGAATGTAAATGCATGAATTTGCCAAACAACTGCCTAACAATGTGTTTTTTCCAAGCTAACATCAAGCAACTCTTACCCTACAAGCCACCCATTCGACCAAAAAGCTTTTAAAAATACTTTCACAAGGCCAGCCCGTCAAGTTCATCAGACTATAACTGGACTTTGCAATATTTTTCCAAAAGACAAATGTTTTCATACTCCACCAAGACAATACACCTTTGGTCACCCAGACCACAGGCATCTCACCTGAAGACGATCCTATCCTTTATCCTATAGATGATTCTATTGCCTGCAAATGATTTTTAAGTAATGTATGTTATAATATGCTCTACTTAACCGGGGTGCTCTCAAGCCTCTGCGGTGCTAGAAGTATGCCTGACACTCTAGCCTTTGTGCCGTTACCCTGCTCACTGCCTGTCGTGCTCTTGCTCTTTGTTTTAAAAAAGGAAAGCCTTAGTTTTAAAACTGCATGTGAGATATTTGGAATTGTGTGTAACATACCTCTTTGTAAAAAGCAGGCTCCCTCGCGTGCTCCTCTCCACACCCCCAGGCTGCAACCAATCAGGCCTGAGGGGGGAGGTGTCTGAGGCGGGGAACCACTAGAAATGCCGCTGACAGCGTGGAAGCGCAGGGGAGGTGCACAGCGGGCGCGCTGAAGGCAAACCCGTCTGCGCCCATCCCCGCCCGGCCTGGCCCAGGGGCCACCGCCCCTGCACAAATCACCACATACTCCTCGCTGGAACTAAGAAGTCTATATCAGTCCAACTACACTCTCGGTCCCGCCATCTATGCCCACCTGAAGCATACTGGTATCGCTCAAGTCAGAGTACACCCCATGGACCCCGCACACCATTCTCTATCAGGATCAGACTCTGATCCCTTCTCAGGCCAAAAAAAACACATTACGGATATTCTACCTCAACACCCGCTCCCTCGTCAAACACCAGCTACACATCTTCCTACTCCTATCATCGGAGGCGCCTGACATCTTCTTTATTACCGAGACTTGGTTAAATCATGATTCCACCCCTGACATTCTGGCTGCCCTTCCTCCAAACTATTACATCTTACACGCTAACCGGACCCCAGGGAAAATGGGAGGCGGAGTAGCTGCCATTATTCATAAAGATCACACATTTACCTCTATGTCTCCCTGAAATCTCCCTGCTGCTGATAACATGGTTATCAAACTGGACTCCATTGCCGGGCCACTTATTTGTGTCTTGATATATAGACCCCCTCAGCGCATGCCATTATTCCCTCTCTCACTATGTGAGCAACTTGCCAACTTCGTCATGGACTATGCTAAAATACTGGTGCTAGGTGACCTTAATTACTGGTGCAACGACGTATCCGGTGGACCCCATGCCACTAAATTGACAGAACTGTTTTCCAACCTAAATTTCACCCACCACATTTCCTCAGCCACGCATATTAAAGGACATATCCTGGACCAGGTGTGGACTACTAGCATCATGGTCTCAACACCCACAATCTCCCCGTGCATCTGGTCCGATCACTATCTTATAAAATGGTCCATGTCAATCCCCACTTTAACTAAGCCCCCATCGATTGAGGGAGGCCTGATCAGAAAATGGAGCACTCTCAATAAACAAGACTTTCTGGAAAGTCTAACTAGCTCCATTCCTGTAGCGATCCCGGATGTTGACCTCGCCGAAGCTAACATCTCAGCCTGGCTACTCGCAGCCAGCAATAAGCATGTCCCACTCAAGAAACTTAAAACTGTCCGCCGCTCAGATGCTCAGAGATGGTTTTCCCCTGAGCTCAGAGCTCAAAAATTAGACCTCCGTCAAAAAGAGAGGAAATGGAGACTGTCGTATACTCCGGAAGGTAAATGCCAATACCTGATGGCCCGCAAAGAATATAAGAGAGCTATCATCTCAGCTAAAGCCTCATACTTTTCAGAAAAAAACACAAAGTCAAATAATACATCCAAAGACATATTTGCCATAGTAAATGAGCTATCCATTGACGAGAGAATTCTCCGCAAGCCCGTGGCCACCCAAGCTCTGTGTGATTCTCTGAATACATACATTCTGAAAAAAATTGTTAATATTAAAACCAGTATTCCCATCACCTGCCTTAAAGAGGATCAATCTGCTTTATTACCCAACCCCTATACCCTTGACCACTTTCTCCTCATTAATGCTCAGTCTCTTCAAGCTCTACTGGCCAGGGTGAAATCTGGATCGCCAAGGGACAGCTGTCCTCCTCATATCTTAAAGGACGCATTCTCTGTCCTTTCCCTTCCCATTTTGGCCTTCCTGAATAAATCCTTATCCCAGGACAGGGTCCCCAAAGCATTTAAGGACGATATTGTAGTCCCCCTCTTGAAAAAACCAGGTGCGGACCCCCAGAACCTCTCCAATTACAGGCCTATTTCTCTGCTTCCCTTTCTGGCCAAGGTCCTTGAAGCTCATGTAACAATATGCCTGCCTAACTTTATTGAGCAGTCTGACTACTTAGACCCTCATCAAGCAGGATTTTGCCCTGCCCACTCCACCGAGACAGTTATTCTTGCAGTGCTGGATGCTTTAAGAGGTAATGCTGACAGGGGAATCCCACAGGCCCTTGTCCCTCTGGACCTCCCGGCTGCATTTCACACGGTCAACCATACCATCTTAATGGACCGTGTCAAACTGGCCGGCATCCGCGGTGCGGCATACAGCTGGATTAGATCCTTCCTTAGTGACCGCTCTCAGGCCGTACGCCTAGCCCCTTTTACTGCTCCTAAGCTTCCCACGACTTGTGGGGTTCCGCAGGGATTTTCACTCTCTCCCTTTTTGTTTAATTTATATCTGATACCTCTGATTCAGTCCTTAAAGAAACGGAAAACAATTACCTTCAATTACGCTGATGATCTCAAGCCGATTTTTACTATTGACAACTCCCCCGAATCGATTTTCAGGGTACCATGCTTCACATCCACCAGTGGATGGACCATAATCACCTGAAGCGAAACCCCGGTAAGACTGAGCTGGTTCTAAATGGGCATAGCCAATCCCTCTGGGGCCCACACTATTGGCCCACCTACCTTGGCCCAACCCCCATATCATCAAGTTCAGTAAAAGGCCTAGGGGTGATCATCAATGATGATCTGTCCTTAAAGACCCAAGTAGGCACGGTGGTGTCCTCCTGTTTCTTCCAACTTCGTAGGATCAGGAAAATTAGCCGCATGTTCACCCACTCAGCCTTGATCCAGGTTGTGATTATGCCAATGCGATATACCTGGGCCTTCCACTCGGCCCCTGCAAACGCCTCCAATTGGTTCAGAACCAGGCGGCTAGGCTAAGCCATCAGCAACCTAGGTGGCAGTCTGCCAGACCTCTGCTAAAAAAAACGTCACTGGCTCCCCATCCCTCAACGCACTGCATTTAAGACGGCCTGTATCATCTTTAAGTCCCTTCATGGCAGCAGCCCTAAGTTTATCACATCCCTTATACCTAGGTATATCCCTGTCCGCAACCTCCGCTCCGCTAATCTTCAACTCCTGGCCACTCCATCCTTTAAGCTACATCGCCAGGTCGGACGCAGGTTCGCAACTCTGGCTCCCAGGCCATGAAATTCCCTCCCATTAGAGATTTGACTCTGCAATAACCCCTTGAGCTTCAGGAAGACGCTCAAGACATGGTTATTCACACAGGCACACGTGTAGTCCTTGCCTCCCGGTGAACGTGCGCTCCATAAGAAATTATTAACATAACATAACACAACACCTTGTACAACACATAACCACTGTGGGCACTCAAACCACAAATTGGTTGTGCTACATTTGTTCACTGATGCCTCACGCCGTAGGTGCACATAGGCTTTACTTATCCCAGGAAATAGCACCTGAAAAAGCAAAAGGCCTCATCCATCTGTACCTATGTTGGATCAGGGCCAAGATACAATCCATTAGAGCAGAACCCAGTAGGACAATAGTAAACATCATGTGGTATGAAACCAATCTCACTGCACTGTACCTTTACACCGATCCTGAGCAAGACAGGATGCTCAGACTGGACACTATTGGGGAGTGCACCGTTTGGCCCAGGGACTTCATAGAAAATAGGTTCTTGAAGGTGGCAAGACCACCGCACCAGTGCACAAATATGTCGCTTCTGCCACCGTCCCTGAACCCAGGGTAGCCCTTAAATTTTTTAGGGCCACCTTTTTTAATGACAAGTGGACCCCAAACATGGAACTCCAGTTTAGGGCCACTCACCTCAATCATGCTAGGGGAAATGAGACTCATGGTAGAGGGTCAAAACTCCAGTATAGACGCCCCTAGCCTGGGGCACAGAGATCAAAAGGTACCCATGGTTGGAGAAGGGACAACGCCGAAATGTACAGAAACTTACACTGACACAGTATTCTATGTATTTCAGAGGTATGATACCGCTTGTTAGCAATGAGAATGGCGATATGATACTGCATATACCAGACCTGCAACGGGTCACTTCCACATTGATGGATAACTACTGGCAATGCACCAATTTGTCGCTGATCGGTGGGGCCTCTGATCCCTTGCGACTATACACACCCCACCACTGGTCATTCCTGGAGAAAATCTGTCCGAGTTGTCTCAACATCTACACAGAAGAAAACATCTCAGTTGCGTCAGGTTCAAAGAAGGACTGCTGAGTATTTTGGCTTGGATCAGTACAAGGACATTCCAGAGAAATTCAGACTGTTCACAGAGACTCAAGTAAATGCAGGAGGGTCAATACCCTTCTTCACAATGTGAACGAAGGCCAAAGCCCGCTGGTTACAAATAACAGCTAGGGGTTTCTCAAGCTAATAAATGATACTGAGCTTGGCCTAACCGCTATCAAGGAAGAACTGAGAGCCCTCCGCCTTATTGGATGCAACAACGGTATGTGTTAGACTTGATGACTTCGATGGAGGGTGAGGTGTGCGTCAAGATTGGTGTTTCCTGTTCTACTTTTATCCCTGGCAACGAGTTGGACAATGTGATATTAGCTCCTGCCATCCGAGAACTGCATCCTCTGAAAGTCGACATAAAGAATGAGGGAGTTGTCCCTGAGCAGGACTGGGTGCATAGCATCTTTTCTTGGATCCCCTTTGGGTGTCCAAGCTATTCACATCAATAATTCCAGTGTTTGTTGTTGTACTTTTGTTGTGTGGTTTCCTACAAGTTGGTGTTTCCTGCTGTAAAAATTCAGTCCTCAAATCAGGTAGTATGCACATAGTTAGGGAAACAGCAACAGACACTACTGATACACACACAGTTTCAAATAATATAACAGTTATGACATATAAAGAGGATCAAATAGTCGACAATTCCAACTACAGTGGGGAATTTCGGAATGGGTGAATACGATGTTGATGTGTACCATAATGTGTACGGCCAACAATGATAATACCAATAAAAGCAATGTAATCATATGCCATAACCGATGCCTGCACACCAATGACAGTGCTCATAAATGCAATGCCAATGAATGCCATGACCTATGCCTGCGAAACATTGTCGACACGGTAAAAACAAAGTCAATGTATGTCCTATTCCATATCTACATAGCAATATTGATACCAGTGGAGACTTTGCCAATGTACGCCCTGAGGTACGAAGAGCTATGTCAAAATCAGCAAAGACAATATCAATGTACGCTATGACAACTGTACACACAATATTGAGGATGTCGGTTAAAGTGATATCAATGACTGCTACATTATTCCAAAGAGTTCTAAAGAACTCATATCATTGCTGTCGAATTCACCCAAGGACACCACCCCAATAACCCGGAGTCAGAGATAGGTGGTTAGACAGGCCCCGCTACCCCAACCCACGGTTATTGAGTGACAAGTCACAGGTGGGGACTTGCTTAGCCCAAAGGCAAATGCGCACACAGGGAAACCCTGATCTATCCCACAGATATTCAATTGCACCACAAACAGCTCTGAGGAAATTGGCCCCAATAAAACTTGTTTGGCCAAAGGCAGTGTTTCCCAAAATACCACAAAGCTGGATGCCACATGTAGATAGATGTATATATTGTGTCAACAAAAACTTTATACACAGAGAGAATTTCTTCAGACGCAACTCTGTTGACTCTCTCCCGACCACTGCATTTAACTAAACCAACTTGTTCCTGTTTTGCCAGATGGCTCTTTTTGTAAATTTAGGGTAAGTTCATATTCAAGCAACACCAATTAAAATCATGCACATTGTTACCTTTTAACCAACCACCTAGTGTTTTTACTGAAGAGTCCACAAAACCAACCCCGTACTCACTGGGGGGGAGGGGGAGGTTCAGTCTCCCTGATTTGATTCTATACTATGCAATGGAGGGTCCAAAGCCCTCAATCAGGGTACCCTTCATGAGGCCATAAGACTCAGCATCTGCCTCATTCAATGCCAGGAGTCTATCCCTGCGTTTACCAGAGAAAAGTTCCCACAAGAGAGATCCTCAATGATTCTTGTTTACCCTTCTACTGATTAACCCTCAGCGGAGATTTGTTAACTATGCATTCCATTGAAAACACAGAATTCAGACAAAATATTTGCAGCGAAGACAGCTACTAAACTGCATCCATACATGCTTTGATAAAGCAACTTTACATGCTAAAAAGCATATAAACAATTCACAAAAGTGAACTTTGAAAATGAAAAATATCAGGCAATGAGAGAGGTGATGATTTGGGGTCCCCCTAACCTAGGGGGAGGACCAAGCAGATGCCTTAAACACAAAGAGCATATCATGCTGAACAATTCAGTGGTGGTTCCATCCTCTTAGGACCACCCCAAGCACAGTAATGGGCAAAAATACAATCCCAACCAAAGGCCCTGCAAAGCATTATGGGACGAGATTAGCAATGGGCAGTGAATATTATAGTATCCAATAGCAAAACATTCCTCAAGGGGCAGCAGCTCTCGGGCTGAGCTGAGAGCTTATGCTATAAATTTTACAAAGAGATGCAGTTCAACTAGTCGCTGCTAGGTGTCCCTCAAGTCAAATGCTTTTGCATTTGACTCATGAGGGACACCTAGTAATGACTAGTGGAACTTCAGCTTGATGCAATAATTTCAATGCTTTTGCATTTGACTCATGAGGGACACCTAGTAATGACTAGTGGAACTTCAGCTTGATGCAATAATTTCAATGCTTTTGCATTTGACTCGTGAGGGACACCTAGTAATGACTAGTTGAACTGCAGCTCTTTGTAGAATTATTTTGATATTGCATACTATAATATTCACTGCCCACTGCTAATCTCGTCCCATAATGCTTTGCAGGGCCTTTGGTAGGGATTGTATTTTTGCTTGTGGTGGTCCTAAGAGGATGGGACCATCAACGAATCGTTCAGCAAGATGTGCTCTTTGTTTTTAAGGCATCTGCTTGGTTCTCTGCCTAGGTTAGGGAGGATCCCAAAATCATCACCTCTCTCACTGCGTGCTAAATTTTCATTTTCGCTTATGTGAAATGACTATATGCATGTTAGCATGTAAAGACAGAGATACTTGTTATTTTACCAAAAGTATATGAGGTCTCTGTTTTATTAATTGAAAGTCAGACAGAGTGAAGTTGTGTTGGAATTCTGCATAGTAGTACTCCGCCAACTACACCCACCCTTGCTACTGATACAAGCTCTCTCAAAAGCAGTAAACCACTTGTTGATGTCATCACATCTGTATATTAGAGGACAATCCCTTTGGGGATTTTAGAGTCAAAACATTTCTCTCTTTCTCTCCCTATTTATGATATTGCTGCCACTAGAGATGGGTCCTAGGCCCATCTCTTTTCTCTGTTTCTCTATATTTAGGAGTTGAGCTTCTGAAGCTAATTTCCTTGCGAATCTTTCTTAAGCAATTTCCTTCTCTGAGGGCTTCTCTTCTGCTTTTAAGTTAAGAGATTCTGCTCCCTCCTCCAAAGGGGTCTCACCAGTCTGGTCTTCATGGATCTCTCCCATGTTCTCACAAAAGTAAAGTCTTTTCAATTCTAACCACTAGTTTCAGGGACTTAACCAAGGCCCTAGCAGTTCATTTGAAAAATGTCAAAAAATAGACCAATTGAAAAATCCACCTAGCTAAAGACATTGTTATTTATTTATCTGTGTGGTCACTTATTGACAGAGTGGTATCAGCAAATGCACAGTTGTGGACCCCGCCAGTGGTCCACCAATGCAGGAAGCTGGCTCTCTATATAGTTCACTAAAACAAATTACACTGTGTATAGAGTTTAGTGAGACACAAAAGTAGATAATACTGATGCTCTGTTTTGGTAGTGTAGGCGAGCAGTTAGGCTTATCAGAGGGCAGTGTAAGCATTTGTTGTACTCACAGCGGCAATAAATGAGACACACACTGAAAGAATAAATCAGGACCAATTTGCCAAAATAATACTTATTTTTATATAAATGTTAAGGCCAAGGACTTTGTTCACAGGTAAGTATTTATTTTGTTAAGAATTTTCAAAGTACAAAAAATAACCCACAGTTGTGCACAATTACCTCTATGGTACACAATGTATGTCTATGGATATAATAGCAAAGGTTAATTGAATCTGAAATGCATGGTTGGGGAGTGCCACCTAAATGCTAAATTTGGGGGTGTTACAGGGAGTGATGGGTAGTAGCTAATGGGTTACCTACCTTTAGGGTGTCTAAACCCTCCATGTGACCTCTGGGGAGTGGGCATAACCTGGACCCTAACTGGCTTATTCCTTCCAACACAAGATGGACACCTGCCTCACATTGGGGTGGTGCTGGCTGAATGTGGGCACACCTCCTAATCTACCTACATTTCCTGCATGTGCTCCCACTAAAAGTGGCATCATCACAGGAGGTTTTTGCATCCTCCACTAACTGGAGGAGCCTGGGTTGCATTTCAAAGGTGGCATCGCCTTCGAAGCTTCACATCATGGAATGCAATTCCCACCTAGAGGAGGTTGTGAAGCACTTCTGCCAGAGCAGGCATTGTTGCCAGTCTCAGAAAGCGAAAGCTCTCATCCCAAGAGGCCAGGGACATGTCTAGTGGGGGCAGGCTGACTGAGAGCAGTCGATAGCCACACTAGTAGCTGGTAGGTTTTCAGGGGACACTTCTAACGTGTCCTCTGTGTGCATTTATTATTAAATTGAACACTGTTCTCAGAGTGGATTTATTACGATGAAATGTTTGGTACCAAACATCTTGGGGAACAATGAAGCCATCATGGAGCTGAGGAACTTGTATTGACGAGTGTCTGTCCAGCCCATGTACTCTTCATGGCTTCCCTTTGCACTTACAATCTCCAAGAATGGACTGGGGATCGTAGGGTCATATCCGATCAGGCAGATATGTCCACATGTGGGATGTAGTGCACCCTATCTAATGTGTTTTTTTTCCTCTGTGTTCTGCTGTCTGCTTTTCCCTCTTTCGCGCCAGGATACTCCCCAGTAACGGAGCGCGCTATAAAATGGTTTAATACTAATACTAATAATACCCTGCCATAGGAATATAAGGCCAGCAGCAGGGGCGGATTACCTATATCTCATGCAGTGCCTGTGGGTATAACACACAGGGATGTGTGCCATGTCGACTCTTCAGTTTTGTCTGCACCAGGACACGTAACCTGCAATGGCAGGTCGCATGATCTTGGTGACGGGTCCCCAGGGTGGTACAAGTTGTGCTGCTGCCCTAGTGGACCCTCTTCAGTCCCAATGCCCTAGGTACAAGGGCAATAGACTTATATGGTGTCTGAAGTTGTGAAAATTGTGCTACAGTTTTATGAAAAGAACACTGGTACCGGGGACCTGGTTAACAGGGACCCAGTACTTTTCCGGCAAAATGCCATTAAAAACCAGGCAAAAGTGTGGGGGGGACAGCAACAGAAACCCAGTTTACCATAAGTACATTACCGAGGAGGGCTTCTGTTCTATCTGGTGCTTTAGGGTCAGTACTTCAAAGAGGAGGGCTGCTACTCTATATGGTGCATTAGGGTGGGTACTGCACGAAGGAAGGCTGCTACTGCTTATGCTGCATTAGGGTCAGTGCTGCACCAAGCAGGACTGCTACTGCATACTGTGCACTAGGGTTAGTACTGCACAGAGAAGGACTGCTACTGCATACTGTGCATTAGAGTCAGTACTGCACGGAGAAGGACTGCTACTGCATAGAGTGCACTAGAGTCAGTACTGCACCAAGCAGGACTGCTACTGCATACTGTGCACTAGAGTCAGTACTGCACAGAGAAGGACTGCTACTGCATACTGTGCACTAGAGTCAGTACTGCACCAAGCAGGACTGCTACTGCACACTGTGCACTAGAGTCAGTACTGCACAGAGAAGGACTGCTACTGCATACTGTGCACTAGGGTCAGTACGGCACCAAGCAGGACTGCTACTGCATACTGTGCACTAGAGTCAGTACTGCACAGAGAAGGACTGCTACTGCATACTGTGCACTAGGGTCAGTACGGCACCAAGCAGGACTGCTACTGCATACTGTGCACCCCAGCGCCTAGAGACCCTTACGGGTGATTTTGCGCTTTACAAATGTGGACTTTACTAGAGTCAGTACTGCACAGAGAAGGACTGCTACTGCATACTGTGCATTAGAGTCAGTACTGCACAGAGAAGGACTTCTACTGCATAGAGTGCACTAGAGTAAGTACTGCACCAAGCACGACTGCTACTGCATACTGTGCACTAGAGTGAGTACTGCAGAGAAGGACTGCTACTGCATAGAGTGCAATGGCAACCTTCGGCACCTAAGAAGTCTGCCCTGTATGCGGTACAGTGGGAGCTGTGTGGCACTGAAGAGGAGTGTTATTGCATACAATGCAATGGGAGCTGTACAGTACTGCAGAGAAGAGCCACAAAGATATGAAGAGAACGTCTCCTTTGAAATTCTGAGAAGAGCAGCTTCTGCAAAAACGCATTCAAGCAGGGCAGTTCAGGAGAGAATTGATTGTTTTTGCACGCAGGTCAATACTGTCAAAAACTGCAACTGTATTCAAGTCAGAGGAACCTGTCAAGTAGCTTAGGGGGCTACTACAGTACGTAATGCAAAAAGAATGATTGATGGACAGAATGCAGAACAATGTCACACATTCACCCCCCGTACTTAGACCTGGGCCTAAATCCATCATCTTTTTGCTCCCTATGCCATTCCTGTTTGAAACCAGCCATATGCAAATCAGTCTTGACCCTCTGCCCACTGGGAACAGTCCATTCTGAACTGTCAGGCCAGGCCCTCCCTGGACTAGAAACAAGCATCCTAGAACCAGGTGTGGGGCTTCAACCTTCATCAGTCAGGATAGCTTGACTCCAGTGGCATGGAGAGCACGGGATCCACGTCTGGGCATACCTGTCCCACTCAGGTGACTAATGCAAAAAGAACAATTGATGGATCGAATGGAGAGCAATGTCATACATTCACCCCAGTACAGAGGTCTGGGCCTAAATCCATTGTTTTTTTGCTCACTGTGCCATTCCAGTTTAACCCAGCAATATGCAAATCAGTCTTGACCCTGCGCCCCTTGGGAACAGTCCAGTCTGAACTGCCAGTACATAAGTCAGAGGAGCTGGTGAGTGCTCCAGAGGGTCACTACAGTACACAAGCAAGAGGAGCTGGTGAGAGCTTCTGATGGTCACTACAGTACACAAGTCAGAGGAGCTGGTGAGTGCTCCAGAGGGTCACTACAGTACACAAGTCAGAGGAGCAGGTGAGTGCTCCAAAGGGTCACTACAGTACACAAGTCAGAGGAGCAGGTGAGTGCTACAAAGGGCCACCACAGTACACCATTCAGAGGAGCTGGTGAGTGTGGTAGATGGCTACAACTATATACAGGTCGGAGGAAGTGGGTGAGTGCTCCTGATGGTCACTACAACATGCACGTTAGAGGTGCTCGTGAATGCCCCATGTCCCTACTGTACACAAGTCAGAGGAGCTGATGATTTTTTAGAAGGTCCCTGTTGAACAGAATTCAGAGGGACCTGGTGGGTGCTCCTGATGATCACCACTGTACAGACGTCAGAGGAACTGGTGGGTGCCCCTGATGGTCACCACTGTAAAGAAGTCAGAGGAGCTGATGGGTGCTCCTGATGATCACCACTGTACACAAGTCAGAGGGGCTGCTGGGAGCTTCTGATCGTCACCACTGTACCGACTTCAGAGGAGCTGATGGGTGCTCCTGATGTTCACCACTGTACAGACATCAGAGGAGCTTGTGGGTACTCCTGATGATCACTACTGTACAGACGTCAGAGGAGCTGGTGGGTGCTTCTGATGGTCACCACTGTACAGACGTCAGAGGAGCCAGTGAGTGCTCCAGAGGGTCACTACAGTACAGACGTCAGAGGAGCTGGTGGGTGCTCCAGATGGTCACCACTGTACAGACGTCAGAGGAGTTGGTGGGGGGGGGGGCTCCTGATGATCACCAATGTACAGACGTCAGAGGAGCTGGTGGGTGCTCCTGATGATCACTACTGTCCAAAAGTCATAGGGACCTGGTGAGGGCCGTAGAGGGCTGCTGCAGCCAAGAGGAAGTTGATGAGTGCTCGTGAGGGTCACTGATGTACACAGGTCAGAGGGAGATGGTGAGGACTCCAGGTAATTACTGTACACAAATCAGAGGAGTTGGTGAGTGCTCCAGAGGGTCACTACTAACCCTGGGCAAAGCACTACGCTACGCTCGCGTAGTTTGCGAAGTTTACGCAACTTTGCACTATGTGAACTGCACGTAGCACAGTGCAAACATGCATAGCGTAGCATAGTGCAGCGGTCATTTTTTGCTTGCTCGCGGTCCTCGACGTCAAGTTGGCGATCGTGAGCAAGCAAAATGACATCCTGGTGAGACTTTTTCCTCGTTCGCGATCAGCAACCTCAAGTGGCCGATCACGAGTGTGGAAAATAAACCTCCCAGCGAGATTTTCAATGCGGGGATGTCAGGTTTCTCATTGCGAGTGGTCGCGTATGCTCGCGACCGCTGGTGATGAGACACTACCAGTCCACATTGAGGAAGCCACCGCTCGAGTAAAAATCTACTTGAGCGGCAGAAAACTACAGCTCGCACTGTGCAAGATGCCGTTTTCAATGATTGCACAGTGCCGGATGCTTGTCCGCACTGTGCAATCATTGAAAATGACATGTTGCACAGTGCGAACAGGGTACTACGCAGTTCAAGTAGTGCTGCGCGTAGCTCGCGTAGTGCGAAGGGCACTTCACGTAGCTATGTGTAATGCTACTTCGCAAACTATGCCCAGGGTTAGTCACTACTGTACATGAGTCAGAGGAGCTGGGGAATGATCCAGCAGGTCACTACTGTACACAAGTCAGATGAGCTGGTGAGTGTTCCAGGTCACTATTGTACACAAGCCAGACGTAGCTGGTGGGTGCTGTAGAGTGTCTCTTGTACCAATGTCAGAGGGAGCTCTCTAATGCTGAGGAGGGCCACAACTGTGTACAAGACAGAGGGAGCATTTGATTGCTGAGGAGGGCCCCTACACTGTGAACATCAGAGGGAGCATTGGAGCTCTCTAGAGAGGTACTACTGTGCAAATGTTTGATGGAGCTGTTGAGTGTTGTGAAGGGCTTTTCTTGGGTACAAGTCACAGATTGCTCAGATGATTCTCTCCAGATTCTTCCCTGATACAAGCTAGTGGGCTGTGTATATATGAACCCTATCTGGGGTAACCAGTATTAAGAAGGGTTATTACTATATAATTTACAATGTCAGCTATTAGTTGATTTAGACACCTGTCACCATATACCAACAATTGGCTGAGCTGTAACTCCACTGATGGCTTTCTGTCCAGAAGTCAGTGGCAGCTGGCCAGTGTGAAAAGCAATTTACTTTTAAAAGAGTCATTTACTGTAGGCAGATCAATGAGAACTGTACCATGCTGAAGACGAGTGCTTACTCTACAAAAGTGTATGGGATCTGTTCTGAGCTGAAGATAAAGACTTAGGGCCTCATTTATGAAAAGCGATGCATCGCTGAGTGAAAATGGCGATGCGTCACTTTTCACTGCACCCTCCTTGTGACACCAATGATGCATCATATTTACTGTATGACGCATCATGTCGCAAGGAGTTACAGATACGTCAGTATTTCTGACGTATCTGTAGGCACAAAAATGATGCATTGCTGGAGTGTGTCACCAAAGTGACGCAAATCCAGCAATGGGTCATTACACATGAGCAAGTCCCATGTGAAATGTGCCTGTGTCAGTCTTACGCCTGCCATGAGGCAGGCGTAAGATATTGACGTATTTGTGTCCTAGAAGTGGCACACTGAAATCTTTTAGATTGCACTGCGTCACTTCTACGACCCTTTCTTGCGTTGGAATTCATAAATTTTACATGGTGCAAGTATATTGTGGTGCAGGAGTTTACAAATTGATGCATCTACCTAGATGCGTCACTTTGTAAATATGGTGAAACAAGGCTCATTTTTTACGCCGCTGGTGCTTCACAAAAAGTGACGCACTGGCGGAGCAAAAGTGATGCAAGGGCTCATAAATAAACCCCTTACTGTATGAACGTTAACGGGATCTGTTTCAAGCTGAAGACAAAGACTTACTCAATGAAAGTCAACTGGTTCTGTACTGAGCTGAAGATGCAGGCTTACTCTATGAAAGTCAATGGGAGCTGTCTCAATCCAAAGGTGTGTGCTTCTCTATAAATTTCAATGGGAGCTCTTCAAATCCAAACAGGAGTGCATCTCTGTAAAAGTCAATGGAAGTGGTTGCGATTTGAAGACGATTGCTTACACAACGAATGCCCCTGGGGCCGTCCAAAGCTAAAGACAAGAACATACTCAATGAAAGTCAATGGGAGCTGTTGCTATCTGAAGATGAATGCTTACTCTATGAATTTGAACTGAAGTTGTCCCGAGATGAAGATGAGTGCTTACTTTACGAAAGATTATGGGGGCTGTCGTGATCAGAAGATGTGTGCTTACTCAGTAAAAGGTATTGGGAACTGTCGTGAAGTGAAGATAAAAGCTTACTCTACAAATGTCAATGGGAGGTGTGGTGAACTTGTCCTCTTAAAACATGATTATGGCCAGGCCATTATCACTGGGACACCAAAAAGCCATCTAGCACCTCATAGAACAACTCTTAATGAAGGTTCTAGACTCCTCACAGGTGCCAAAGATTTGACCACATCTCCCCTGCTCTCAAAAGTGTCAATTGGCTCCCAATAGAAGGAAGATGCATCTTTAAGACAGCTTGTATCACCCACAGAGCCATTCACAATACAAACCCTAAATATTTAGAAAAGAAACTATTGGGAGAGGGCAAAACTCAGGCTCTAAGAAGCTCCAACTCACCGATTCTCATCCCTCCTAAATTGAAAAAGAAAATCATATTAGAAATTCTCTTTCCCAGGTAACGCTCCAACAATTTGGAAATCTCTTCCTCAAGATCTTTGCTGCAACCCTTCCTATATCTAAATGGAATCTCAAAATACCACTAAAGAAAAAAAACCTCAACAAGCCCCCCACCCCCCCCCCCCCCCCGAGTTTGCCACACCAACAGGATCAGTCAATACAGTCACCCAATTCAGCGTCTATGCCTCGGTGGACATTGTTGGATTGGATTTCTGTTACTCCTCGAGAAATGTATTTTGTTACATTGTTTTTATTCCCACTTGTTAAATTATGTCAACTGTGAATTCTGCTAACAATGCTATGTGTTGTAAACTGCTCTGATGCCCTTGGGTCTTGCCAGCCCTATATACAATTCTCAAATAAATAAATAAATACATGAAGATGAATGTTAACTCTATGAAAGTCAACGTGAGCTGTTGTGATCTGAAGATGAGTGCTTACTCAATGAAAGTCAATGGGAGATGTCCACAGCTGAAGACAATCGGTTACACCACAAAAGTCAATGAGAAGCTGAAGTTCAGTTCTTACATTACAAACGTCAATGAAAGCTACCCCAAGCTGAAGTTGAGTACTTATTCTATGAAAGTCAATGAAAGCTGCCATATGCTGAAACGTGGGCTTTAATTCAGGCTTCAGCATTGACCAAATGTTTTGTTGGTCTGACAAAAATCACTTCATCTCTGTATGCCTTATCACAGTATTTATATTAACACTATTGTACTGTAACTACTCAGTATTGCAACTATTTTCAATATGTACCCCAGCCAACACCACATCATGCCCTTTAAAATGTTATCCTACTAGTTCTGACACTACAAGCAATTCTCTGTGAAACACAGCATTCACAAGATACCAATGATAACACAAAACTCTTCTCTGTATATCCACTAGACCTTTCTACCACACATAAAACTGGTGCATGAAATGAATGTTATTGGGAGACACCTGGTACTAGACGTGATTGTTTACTGTAAATGACACATTTGGTTCTATTCAATTCATTTCAGTACCGATGGTGGGTGATTTCTGTCTACACGTCAAGTTCTGAAGATGTACGTTTACTGCAAACAAGGCATTAGTAGGAGTCCGGTGTTCAACGTGATTGCTAAGAGTATTCAACTCACTGGAAATTGTCCAGAGAAGTTCAGTCGTAAAAGAGAGTGTTTACTGTGAACACATCACTGGGAGCAGAGCATTCATATGAATATGAGGGTATACTGTAAACAAGCCACTGGGAGCTGCAATGTTCTGACGACAAAGGTGTGCTGTAAACAAGTCACTGGGAGCAGCCAGGTTCTGGAGAGGAAGGTGTACAATAAACAAGACACGAGGAGCAGGCTGCTTCTGAAGACCAGGGTGCACTGGAAACAGGTCACTGGGAGCTGCCATGTTCTGAATATGAGGGTATACTGTAAACCTCTCACTGGGAACTCTAGGTTCTGAAGACGAGGTTGTGCTGTAAAGAAGTCACTGGGAGCTGCTAGGTTCTGAAGATGAGGGTGTGCTGTAAACAAGTCACTGGGAGCTGCCAGGTTCTGAAGATGAGGGTGTGCTGTAAACAAGTCACTGGGAGCTGCCAGGTTCTGAAGAAGAGGATGTGCTGTACACAGGTCAATGGCAGGCAGCTGCCTGGTTCTGAAGATGAGGGTGTGCTGTAAACATGTCACTGGGAGCTGCCAGGTTCTGAAGGTGAGGGTGTGCTGTAAACAAGTCACTGGGAGCTGCTAGGTTCTGAAGATCTGGGCGTACAGTAAACTATTCACTGAGAGCTGCTAGGTTCTGAGGATGAGGGCGTATGTTCAACAAGTCACTGGGAGCTGTCAGGTTCTGAAGACGTGGGTGTACTGTTAAAAAGTCACTGGGAATTGCAAGGTTCAAAAGATGAGGGCGTTCTGTAGACAAGTCACTGATAGCTGACAGGTTCTGAAGAGGAGGGCGTACTGTAAATAAGTCTCTGGGAGCTGCCAGGTTTTTAAAATGAGGATGTCTGTAAATAAGTCACTGGTAGCTGCCTGGTTCTGAAGATGAGGGTGTACTGTTGACATGTCACTGGGAGCTGCCAGGTTCTGAAGATGAGGGCGTACTGTTCACATGTCACTGGGAGCTGCCAGGTTCTGAAGATGAGGGCGTACTGCCAACATGTCACTGGGAGCTGCCAGGTTCTGAAGATGAGGGCGTACTGTAAACATGTCACTGGGAGCTGCCAGGTTCTGAAGATGAGGGCGTACTGTAAACATGTCACTGGGAGCCGACAGGTTCTGAAGATGAGGGCGTACTGTAAACTTGTCACTGGGAGCTGCCAGGTTCTGAAGATGAGGGCGTATGTTCAACTAGTCACTGGGAGCTGTCAGGTTCTGAAGATGAGGGCGTACTGTAAACATGTCACTGGGAGCTGCCAGGTTCTGAAGATGAGGGCGTACTGTAAACATGTCACTGGGAGCTGCCAGGTTTTGAAGAGGAGGGTGTACTGTAAACATGTCACTGGGAGCTGCCAGGTTCTGAAGACGAGGGCGTCTGTTCAACAAGTCACTGGGAGCTGTCAGGTTCTGAAGATGAGGGCGTACTGTAAACATGTCACTGGGAGCTGCCAGGTTCTGAAGATGAGGGCGTATGTTCAACTAGTCACTGGGAGCTGTCAGGTTCTGAAGATGAGGGCGTACTGTAAACATGTCACTGGGAGCTGCCAGGTTCTGAAGATGAGGGCGTACTGTAAACATGTCACTGGGAGCTGCCAGGTTCTGAAGAGGAGGGTGTACTGTAAACATGTCACTGGGAGCTGCCAGGTTCTGAAGAGGAGGGTATACTGTAAACATGTCACTGGGAGCTGCCAGGTTCTGAAGAGGAGGGTGTACTGTAAACATGTCACTGGGAGCTGCCAGTTTCTGAAGATGAGGGCGTACTGTAAACATGTCATTGGGAGCTTCCATGTTCTGAAGATGAGGGGATACCGTAAGCATGTCACTGGCTGCTGCCAGGTTCTGAAGATCAGGTTGCACTGTAAGTAAGTCACTGGGAGCTGCCAGGTTCTGAAAATGAGGTTTTACTATCAGCATGTTACTGGGAGCTGGCAGGTTCTGAAGATGATGGTGTACATTAAACAAGTCACTGGGAGCTGCCAGGTTCTGATGATGAGGGTGTAGTATAAAGGAGCCAAAGGGGTGCCAGGTTCTAATGATGACTGTGTACTATAAACAAGTCACTAGGGCTGCCAAGTACTAAGGATGAGGGTGTACTGTAAATGAGCCATGGGGGCTGCCACGTTCTGATGATGAGGATGCACTGTAAACAAGTCACCGGGAGCTGCCATTTTCTGAATATGAGGGTGTACTGTAAACATCTCACTGGGAACTCTAGGTTCTGAATATGAGGGTGTACTGTAAACAAGTCACTGGGAGATTCCAGGTTCTAAAGATGAGGGTGTAGTGTTAACGAGCCACAGGGGCTGCCAGGTTCTGAGGATGAGGGCGTACTGTGAACAAGCCATGGGGGTGCCATGTTCTGATGATGAGTTGTACTATAAACAGGTCACTGGGAGCTACCAAGTTTTGAATATAAGGGTGTGCTGTAAACAAGGCACTAGGAGCTGCCAGGTTCTAAAGATGAGGGTGTAGTATAAACAAGGCACTGGGAGCCGCCTGGTTCTGAAGAAGATGCTGTGCTTTAAACAGTACTGCATACGAGTCTGGTCTTGAATATGTTTCTTTTCTGCATACAGGTCACTTAGAGCAGTCCAGTTGTGCGGAAAAATTGTTTACAATGTGAAAGTCAGAGGGAGCAGAGGCCAGTACTCATGGTCATTGTTACTGTGCATAAGTGGTTGAGATCTTTCCAGTTCTGAAGATGGAACTATACTACATATGAGTTACTGTGCACTGTCCGGTATTGATGGTAACTGTGTACAGTGTACACGTCAGCGAGATCCAGTACTCGTGGATACTGTTTACTCTGAACAAGTGGTTGGGAGACGTCCAGTTCTGAAAAGGATAGTTTAACGTGAACAAGCATTGGAAGCTATGTGGTTCTGAAGATAATAGTTCACTGTTGAGGAGTCATCAGGAGCTGTACAGATCACGTCACCGGGTGTTAACTCTGTACAAGTCACTTGGAGCTGTCAGGTGCTGAAGAGGGAAGTCTGCTGTAAACAAGTCATTGGGAGCTGTCAGGTGCTGTAGATGAAAGTCTGCTGCACACAATTCATTGGGAGCTGTCAGGTGCTGAAGATGAAAGTGTGCTGTACACAAGTCGGTGGGAGCTGTCAGGTGCTGAAGATGAATGTCTGCTGTGAACCAGTCACTGGCAGCTGTCGGGTGCTGAAGATGGAAGTCTGCTGTAAACAAGTCACTGGCAGCTGTCGGGTGCTGAAGATGGAAGGCTGCTGTAAACAAGTCACTGGGAGCTGTCAGGTGCTGAAGAGGGAAGTCTGCTGTAAACAAGTCATTGGGAGCTGTCAGGTGCTGAAGATGAAAGACTGCTTTAAACAAGTCATTGGGAGCTGTCAGGTTCTGAGGATGAAAGTCTGCTGTAAACAAATCATTGGGAGCTGTCAGGCGCTGAAGATGAAAGTCTGCTGCAAACAAGTCATTGGTAGCTGTCAGGTGCTGAAGATGAAAGTCTGCTGCACACAATTTATTGGGAGCTGTCAGGTGCTGAAGATGAAAGTCTGCTGTACACAAGTCGGTGGGAGCTGTCAGGTGCTGAAGATGAATGTCTGCTGTAAACAAGTCACTGGGAGCTGTCAGGTGCTGAAGATGAAAGGCTGCTGTAAACAAGTCACTGGGAGCTGTCAGGTGCTGAAGAGGGAAGTCTGCTGTAAACAAGTCATTGGGAGCTGTCAGGTGCTGAAGATGAAAGACTGCTTTAAACAAGTCATTGGGAGCTGTCAGGTTCTGAGGATGAAAGTCTGCTGTAAACAAATCATTGGGAGCTGTCAGGCGCTGAAGATGAAAGTCTGCTGCAAACAAGTCATTGGTAGCTGTCAGGTGCTGAAGATGAAAGTCTGCTGCACACAATTTATTGGGAGCTGTCAGGTGCTGAAGATGAAAGTCTGCTGTACACAAGTCGGTGGGAGCTGTCAGGTGCTGAAGATGAATGTCTGCTGTAAACAAGTCACTGGGAGCTGTCAGGTGCTGAAGATGAAAGGCTGCTGTAAACAAGTCACTGGGAGCTGTCAGGTGCTGAAGATGAAAGGCTGCTGTAAACAAGTCACTGGGAGCTGTCAGGTGCTGAAGATGAAAGGCTGCTGTAAACAAGTCACTGGGAGCTGTCAGGTTCTGAAGATGAAAGTCTGCTGTAAACAAGTCGTTGGTAGCTTTGTAGTTACGAAAGTGATCCCTTACTGTGCATGATACAATACCAGCCGCACTGAAACACCTCACTACGTCACAGTGAGTAGACTTCACAATTCTCTGAGAAGAATAAATACAATTGCACATTTACATCACAAAGGATGTTTACAATGCATCGAGCAACATAGCGAAAGCTTCCATATAACTGTCACCAGCCATTATCAGGGGAGCGCTAGAATGCAGAGCCTGCAACGAGCCTGCGTAATTTACACTACGTTAGCGTAGCCCTACGTAGATCGTAATTGTTGGACTAGCCATGCTGAGCAGGTTTTCCCGATTTTTTAAGCAGATTGCCTCATTTCCTCTTGCAAGACTTGTTTTGGAGCAGAAATGTTCCAAAAGAATTATGAAACCAGTGCAGTGCAACTCTGCTTGTTCTTGCTGCAGTGCAAATGTATTTAGGTAAAAAGTGAGCCTGTGGTACGAGTGTACACACTGCGCGTGTCTTGTCATTCGAGAGCGGAGACCTCACGCATGATGCGTATTCCTCATGGTTTTCAAGAATGTTGGGTGAAACAACTCGATTTCGTGCACCCCTACCGAACAACCTAAGAGACATCTTGGATTGGGTCCAAACCTAATAATGCTGGCATGGCTACACCAAGTCATCAATTACAGCAAGATTCCAAAACTGTATTGTTTCACATAATATTATTGTCCAGATTCCAAAAAATTAAAATATGGAAATGTGCAAATCCTTCAGCTGTAAACACAATGGACAATACACATTACAATTTAAATGACAAATGTCTGGCTAAGAGTACGATATTACACAAGCCAAAAATGTAGATTTTTTCAAACTCTGAACTCGTTTGGAAGGAAAAATGCAGGGGTAATGTAAATAAACGAATAATTTCAGCAGAGCGACGTTTGTTACAAGCGAGAAGCGAAGTGTGAGCAGGGAGCGACGGAAGCCGGGGTGTGTCAGTTCACTTTGTGCATCAAGGTCCAGGAAAATGAGGCTTGGAGCTGTCCAGTGCTGAAACCACTTATCAGTGGAGCTCTCGAGGAAAGAACAGGTCTTTTGGCCAGTGCGGCACACCAGCGTTCCCTGTATGCAAGTCAATCCGAGCTTTGCAGTTCTGGAGAGGACTAGTTACCAATCAAATACAAACCAAGGCTGAAGATGGCGCGTACTGTGCACAATCCACTGGGAGCTGCCAGGGCTGAAGATCGTGTGTTCTGTGTACAAGCCACTGGGAGCTGCCAGGGCTGAAGATCGTGTGTTCTGTGTACAAGCCAGTGGGAGCTGCCAGGGCTCAAGATGTTGTGTACTGTGCACAAGTCACTGGGAGCTGCCCAGGGCTGAAGATGGTGTGTTCGGTGCACAATCCACTGGGAGGTGCTCAGGGCTGAAGATGGTGTGTACTGTGCACAAGTCACTGGGAGCTGCCCAGGGCTGAAGATGGTGTGTACACGTCACTGGGAGCTGCCCTGGGCTGAAGATGGTGTGTTCGGTGCACAATCCACTGGGAGGTGCCCAGGGCTGAAGATGGCGCGTACTGTGCACAATCCACTGGGAGCTGCTCAGGGCTGAAGATGGTGTGTACCGTGTACACGTCACTGGGAGCTGCCCAGGGCTGAAGATGGTGTGTACCGTGTACACGTCACTGGGAGCTGCCCTGGGCTGAAGATGGTGTGTTCGGTGCACAAGCTACTGGGATCTGCCCAAGGCAGAATATGGTGTGTACTGTGTACAATTCACTTGGAGCTGCTCAGGGCTGAAGATGATGTGTTCTGTGTACGTGCTATTGGGAGCTGCACAGGTCTGAGTTTGTGTGTTCTGTGTACAAGCAACTGGGATCTTCTCAGGGCTAAAGATGGTGCGTACTCTGTACAAACCAACGGGAGCTGTCCAGGGCTGAAGATGGTGTGTACTGTGTAAACACGGTTGGGAGCTGTCCAGGCCTGGAGATGGTGTGTACTGTGTACAAACGGTTGGGAGCTGCCAAGGCTGTAGATTGTATGTACTGTGCACAAGCTAAGAGAAGATGCCCAGGGTTAAAGATGGTATATACTGTGCACAAGCTACTGGTAGCTGCCCAGGGCTGAAGATGGTGTATACTCTGTACAAGCTACTGGTAGCTGCCTAAGGCTGAAGATGGTGTGTACTGTGTACAACCAACTGGGAGCTAACCAGGGTTGAAAATGGTGTGTACTGTGTACAAGCCACTGGGATCTGCCCAGGGCTGAAGATGGTGTGTACTCTGTACAATCTACTGGGAGCTGCCCAGGGTTGAAAATGGTGTGTACTGTGTACAAGCCACTGGGAGCTGCCAGGGCTGAAGATGGTGCATACTCTGTACCAGTCACTGGGAGCTGCCCAGGGCTGAAGATTGGTTGTTACTCTGTACAAGCTACTGGGAGCTGCCCAGGGCTGAAGTTGGTTTGTACTATTTAGAAGCCACTGGGGGCTGGCCATAGCTGAAGAAGGTGTGTTCTGTGTACAAGCCAAAAGGAGCTGTCTGTGGATGAAGGTACCTGCCTACTCAGTGCAATGCCATGGGAGGTGATGCAATTGAATTTTGATCATTTTACACCATTATCTACACCTTCTTATTCACACATATGGGAAACATTTCAACAGCAAAACACACAAAATGATAAAATGTTGAGGAGGGAGAAGAAGATACTGAACTAAAGACAGGTGCAAAGATATTAGTGTATAGATAGCTACAGGGATTTTAGGGTACATTTAGCGGTGAAGTGTAGAGTGAGATGTCTAAATGTATATGCAGGTTAGAACTACTGGGTACAGGTTCTACAGAATACGCTGAGGTTGTGATTCTTAGGTATAGGCAGTGGTCAAGATACCATGGTGTAGTGAGAGGTGTATGTACTTGTCTTGAGTAGAGCAGAACGGAACGGCATAAGCTGGGAGAGAGGTATTAAGATACAAGCTGGGGTAGAGATATTCAAGAATAGGTCAAACAGGTTACAGTGGAGATGCATGAGTACTGGGATAGTAATACCAGGGAGGAGTAAAGGACAGGGGTAAATGAGTAAACAATTTCTCCAGAACAGCTTTCCAGAAATAAATGTCCCTGAATCATATACAATCAATCATTTACTGTATACAAGTCGTTAGAACCTCTCCAGTTCATAAGAGGATTGATATCCATGTCCAAGTCAAGGCAAGCTACCCCACCTTGAAGGTGATTGTGCTCTGTATACCTGTCAATAGTAGGTACCCACATCTGAGCATGATTGGTTAATGTATGCCAGTGATTGGGAGTTGACCAGCCCTGAAGACGCTCATTTACTATATTCAAGGGATTGGGGATTTCTGTGTTCTGCAGGTTCTTGTTTTGAAAACTTCCCAGTTCTGAAAATGAGTATTTACCATATAGAACTCATTGATACTTGCACACATCTGATGACAATTATTCACTGTATACAAGTCATTATTGCTGTCCAGTTCTCACAAGGATTGTTTATATTGTGAAAATCATTGATAGATGCAAAGAGGCAAAAATGAAGCTTTACTCTCTACAAGTCATTGGAATATGCTTGTTGCTGAATAGGATAACTCACCACAAGCCCTTGGCAGTAATCTAATTCTGAAGATGCATGTTTGCTGTATAGATGGAAGTGGACCTATCCAATACTAATGATGATTGTTTACCTTATGGGAGTAAATAGTAGACCTATCTGATGATACCGATGAATGTTTATCATATCGAAGCAAGTAGACCTATCCGATGCTGAAGATGCATGTTTACGGTATGGAAGTAAGTGGATCTGTACAATGAGGAAGATGATTGTTTACCTTATGGGAGTAAATAGTAGACCTATCTGATGATACTGATGAATGTTTATCATATCGAAGCAAGTAGACCTATTCGATGCTGAAGATGCATGTTTACGGTATGGAAGTAAGTGGATCTATACAATGATGAAGATGATTGTTTACCTTATGGGAGTAAATAGTAGACTTATCTGATGATACCGATGAATGTTTATCATATCGAACCAAGTAGACCTATTCGATGCTGAAGATGCATGTTTACGGTATGGAAGTAAGTGGATCTATACAATGATGAAGATGATTGTTTACCTTATGGGAGTAAATAGTAGACCTATCTGATGATACTGATGAATGTTTATCATATCGAAGCAAGTAGACCTATCCGATGCTGAAAATGCATATTTATGGTATGGAAGTAAGTGGATCTGTACAATGAGGAAGATGATTGTTTACCTTATGGGAGTAAATAGTAGACCTATCTGATGATACTGATGAATGTTTATCATATCGAAGCAAGTAGACCTATCCGATGCTGAAGATGCATATTTACGGTATGGAAATAAGTGGATCTATAAAATGAGGAAGATGATTGTTTACCTTATCGGAGTAAATAGTAGACCTATCTGACGATACCGGTGAATGTTTATCATATTGAAGTAAGTAGACCTATTCGATGCTGAAGATGCATGTTTACTTTATGGAAGTAAGTGGATCTATACAATGATGAAGATGATTGTTTACCTTATGGGAGTAAATAGTAGACTATCTGATGATACTGATGAATGTTTATCATATCGAAGCAAGTAGACCTATCCGATGCTGAAGATGCATATTTACGGTATGGAAGTAAGTGGATCTATACAATGAGGAAGATGATTGTTTACCTTATGGGAGTAAATAGTAGACCTATCTGATGATACTGATGAATGTTTATCATATCGAAGCAAGTAGACCTATCCGATGCTGAAGATGCATATTTACGGTATGGAAGTAAGTGGATCTGTACAATGAGGAAGATGATTGTTTACCTTATCGGAGTAAATAGTAGACCTATCTGATGATACCGATGAATGTTTATCATATCAAAGCAAGTAGACCTATCCGATGCTGAAGATGCATGTTTACGGTATGGAAGTAAGTGGATCTATACAATGATGAAGATGATTGTTTACCTTATGGAAGAAAGTGGACCAATACGATGCTGAAGATTAATGTTTACTGTATGGATGTAAGAAGGCCTTTCCAATGCTGAAGACGAATGTTTACCTCTTGAAGGTAAGTAGACCTATTTGAAGCAGAAGATGAATGTGTAGGGTATGGGAGTGAATAGACCTATCCAAGGCTGAAGATGATTGTTTACCCTATGGAACTAAGTGGACCTATTTGATGCTGAAGATGAATGTTTATTGTATACACATCACTGGGAGCTATCCAAGGTTGAAGAAGAATGTTTACTTTATGCGCATTGGTGGGAGCTGTCTGGTATTGAAGATGAATATATACTGTATACATGTCATTTGGAGCTATATTTTGCTAAAGATGAATGCTTATTATTAGGGCTTCCGGTTTTATGGTATCTTTTTGAATATTTCCCTCTGTATTTATCCATATTTATTTTTTACTCATCTTATTGGTATTTATCCATACTTATTTTGTGTTTTGCGAATATAGGGAGTCATAAAATGGTATATTTCCACATTTATTTAACTGATATAAATGCACTCATACTTTGCTGTCTGTCGCGTTTTAGCAAATTAAGCAGCCAAATATAACAAAACACCACACCTTCGGGTAAATATGAGCATTATAATACAAATATATGTTAACATACACCTGTAGTTAGGGAAATCTCAACCTATTTTTAACTTCCCATGCTGCCTATCTGCTCAGCTGTTGTCCTACAAATCACAAAAAACAGCTTGGAGATCAACCCACAGAAGCACACTTTACTGTATTTTTCCACTTTTAAAAATAAATACAGACAGGAAACACTTTGTTTTCTGTCTGTAATTATCTGCAGAAATCAGTAAAAACAGAAAACCGAGGGGAATATCAACAACAACTAGCGATATTTATCGCTAAATGCGCTTAGCGACTTTTTTTTTATTGCTGCCTATCGCTGGATATTTTAGCGGAGAAAAAATGCTATTATCAACGTTTTTCTCCATAGCGCTAAAATATCCAGCGATAGCGGTGTAATGCGAGAGTACCGCTGAGAATATAGCGATATTCTCGCATTAGCGACGAAATGCTCTTAGCCATGTTATCCAACTCCCATTGGATAACATGGCAAAGAACTGGTCAGAGCAGGCGTTAGTTTGTGGCGATAGCGGGCATATTTCCTTCGCTACGCCAGCCTTGTGAATAGGCGATAGCGACGTTATCGACTGCTTTCAGGTTGGGTATGCCCACTTTGCATGTCATTAGCGATAAATATCGCTGACATGCAAAGCGGGCCCCAAACCGCTCGCTATCGCCTTCAAGCTGTCGCTAACTGCTGTTAGCGACAGCTTGATAATAGGGCGATAGAATTTTCGCCGCTTAGCGGCCGAAAATGGCTGCTAAACCAGAGAAAAGTGCATATCGCCCCCCTTGATAATATGCCCCGAGAGCCTTATTTATTATATACACGTTACAGAGAGTTATCCAGTGCTGTAGATGAATGTTTATTGCATACAAGTCACTGTGAGCTACCAGATACTGATGATGAATGTTTACTGTATATAAGTCAGCAGAAGCTATTGGGTGCTGAATATGGATGTTATTGAATACAAGTCAGTGGATGCTATCCAGTGCCGAAAAGGGATGTTTAATGTATACAAACCAGCTGAAACTATCTAGTGCTGAAGATGGATGTTTGCCGTATACAAATCAGTATGGAGATACACAGTGTTGAAGAGGGATGTTTACTGCTTACACGCCAACAAATTGCTAGTGGCTGTAATTAATTAAAGCATTCCATCCATCACATTTTGTATACTTCAATATTTTGCCTTACGTGGGACAGATACGCCCAGACCCATGCACACTGTCCCACTAGAACCCAAGTATACCTGGCTGATGAGCCCATAACTAAAGCGATACTGGTCCTGGATGCCTGTGTTCTCGTTCAGGGAGGACCTGGCTTGGCAGCTCAGGCTGGACTGTTCCTACTGGAGCAAGGTCAAGACTGATTTGCATAGGTGGAATGGTGTGCAAAATAATGATGGATTGGGCTGCGGTCCGAGCAGTAACCAGTGACTTGGATTAATTGAAGCATTTCATCCAACACTTTTTGCATACTTTGCAGTATACAAGTCAGCAGCTATCCGCTGTTGGAGATGAATGTTAATTGAATAAAAGTCAGTGGCAGCTATCCAGCGCTGAAGATATTTACCTTATAGAAGTCACTGGGAGCTATCCAATGGTGAGGATGATTGTTAACTGTGCACAAGTCACTAAAAGCTATCCAGTGCTGAAGGCGAATGTTTACTGTATGCAAGTCACTGGGAGCTATCCAGTGCTGAAGAGGGATGTTTACTGTATCCAAGTCACTAGGAGCTATCCAGTGCTGAAGAAGAATGTGTATTGTATACATGACACTGGGAGCTATTCAGTGCTGAAAAAGGAAGTTTATTGTATACAACACACTGGGAGCTATCCAGTGCTGAAGATGAATGTTTACTGTATGCAAGTCACAGGGAGCTATTCAGTGCTGAAGATGAATGTTTACTGTATACAAATCATTGGGAGCTATCCAGTGCTGAAGAGGGATGTTTACTGTATGCACATCAGTGGGAGCTATTGGGTGCCAAATATTTACTGTATACAACTCAGTGGGAGCTATTCAGTGCTAAAGAGGAATGTTTACTGTATGCAAGTCACAGGGAGCTATTGGGCGCTGAAGAGGAATATTTACTGTATGCATGTCACTGGGAGATATCCAGTGCTGAAGATGTAGGTTTATGGTATTAAAGTCACTAGGAGCTATCCAGTATTGAAGATGAAT